>NC_037676.1:145353177-145376107 GCF_003255815.1 Theropithecus gelada
AAGGGTAGGGGGGGAAAGGAAAAAAAAAAACAAAAAAAAAAAAAAAAAAAAAAAAAAAAAAAAAAAGGAAGGGAGGGAGGGAGGGAGGGAGAGAGGGAGGGAGAAAGGAAGGAAGGAAGGAAAGAAATAGCCAAAACAGCAATTACTTTTGCACCAACCTCATAGTAACATTTCCCTCATTTTTGCAGTAAAAAGCACACCCTGGATGGAGATGTTAAATGCTAGTGATCCGTGCAATGCATTCACCAGCCGCAGGTCCACCTTTGCACACCTGACTCCCCAGGATTGTATGAAGATGCAGGTACAGCTCCCACAAAGGGAACTTCCCCTCAAGGCACCAGGGACTGCTCTCCCGCCAAACAGCCACTCTGTCTCTCAGGGTGGACTTTTGCTCGGCAATAAACTGCTGACCAGGAGCGGAGGCTCACACCTGTAATCACAGCACTATGGAAGGACGAGGCAGGCGGATCACCTGAGGTCGGGAGTTCGAAACCAGCCTGACCAACATGGAGAAACCCCATCTCTATTAAAAATACAAAATTAGCCGGGCATGCCTGTAGTCCCAGCTACTCGGGAGGCTGAGGCAGGAGAATCACTTGAACCTGGGAGGCAGAGGTTGTGGTGAGCCAAGATCGTGCCATTGCACTCCAGCCTTGGCAACTAGAACAAAGCTCCATCTCAAAAAATAAACAGAAAAAATAAAAAGAAAGAAAAAAAACTCCTTTGCCCCCTCTTTCGGTGGACTCGATCTCAAATTATTTTGTGCAGAGAAGTCGGGAACCTGACCCGGCCACCCACAGGCGGCATCAGCACAGAAGGTCACAAAGAAGACACCAGGAAACCCCGTAAGCAAGAAACTGGACACCGCGCACTCTGGTCATGATGAAAAGATAATGAGAATTTATCAACAGTATTACTGTAAAGGGCCCTTCCACCTGGACGTTTAAAAACAACTCTTGGGTGAAAGGAGAAGTCCAAACTGAAATTACAGGATGTCTTTTGAAAGTGTGATTGTAATAAAAACTTGCAGTTGCTGCTTGCTTTGCTGACGGTGGCTCATCCCCTGTGGCCAATCTGGGCTCACCCTGGTGGGTGTGCACGGGTCTGACACCCCTGGCCCTGGACCGCCCACCCACCTGGGCTGGCCCTAGTGGGTGCTCGGGCCTGACACCACCAGCTCTACACCACCCACCAGCCCCTGCACTGCTGCTTCCTGCCCTGTGGTTACCTCTGACCCCCCAGCTCCGTTAGCCTTCATCCATAAAGTCACACGGCGCCCCTCAGAGAGGCTGTCGCTGACCACACCAGAGGGGTAGCCTCAATCCTTACCGTGAAGGCTATTTTTTCTGTCCTTTTCTTTTTTTTTTTTTTTTTTTGAGATGAAGTTTCACTCTTGTTGCCTAGGCTGGAGTATAGTGGTGCAATCTCAACTCACTGCAACCTCTGCCTCCCAGGTTCAAACAATACTTGTGCCTCAGCCTCCCAAGTAGCTGGGATTACAGGCGCCCGCCACCACGCCCAGCTAATTTTTTTTATTATTATTTTTAGTAGAGACGGGGATTCACCATGTTTGCCAGGCTGATCTTGAACTCCTGACCTCAGGTGATCCACCTGCCTCAGCCTCCCAAAGTGCTGGGATTACAGGTGTGAGCCACCGCTCCCGGCCTATTCTTTCTTTTATAGCATGTGTTAATTTTTTAAATTGTGGTAAAATACACATAACATAGAATTTACCATTTGAACCATTTGTTAAGTGTACAGTTCAGTGGCCTTAAGCATCTTCACACTGTTACACGACCATCACCACCATCATCTCCGGCTCTCTTCATCTTCCCACACTGAAACCGTCCCCATCAAACACTCATCCCCACACCTCCCTCCCCCAGCCCCAGCAGACACCGTTCTACTCTCTGTCTCTATGGATTTGACTCCTTGGCTGGGGTGCAGTGGCTCATGCTTGTAATCCCAGCACTTCGGGAGGCCAAGGCAGGAGGATCGCACGAGTCCAGGAGTCCCAGACCAGCCTGGGCAACATGGCCAGACCCCATCCCTACAAAAACTACAAAAAGTATCCGGGTGTGGTAGTAACTGCCTGTAGTACCAGCTACTCAGGTGGCTGAGGTGGGAGGATCACCTGAGCCCAGGAGGTTGAGGCTGGAGTGAGCCGTGATTGCACCACTGCTCTCCAGCCTGGGCAACTGAGCAAGACCTTGTCTCAAAAAAAAAAAAAAGATCTGACTACTCTAGAGACTCCTCAAGGTACATCCCTGCCGTAGCAGGTGTCAGAATGTCCTTCCTTGTTAAGGCTAAACAGTGTCCCATTGAATGTACATTCCACATTTCGTGTATTCATCTGTCAGTGGGCACTGGGTCGCTTCCTTCCAGCTCTTGGCTGTTATGAATAATGCTGCTATGACCACGGAGGTACAAAAAGCATGTATTACTTTATTTATTTATTTATTTATTTTTTGAGAAGGAGTCTCGCTCTGTCGCCCAGGCTGGAGCGCAGTGGCCGGATCTCAGCTCACTGCAAGCTCCGCCTCCCGGGTTTACGCCATTCTCCTGCCTCAGCCTCCCGAGTAGCTGGGACTACAGGCGCCCGCCACCTCGCCCGGCTAGTTTTTTGTATTTTTTTAGTAGAGACGGGGTTTCACCGGGTTAGCCAGGAAGGTCTCAATCTCCTGACCTCGTGATCCGCACATCTCGGACTCCCAAAGTGCTGGGATTACAGGCTTGAGCCACCGCGCCCAGCCATTACTTTATTTTTTTAAGACAGGGTCTCACTCTGCTTTCCAGACCGGAGCACGATCTCGACTCACTGCGGCCTCGACCTCCCCAGCTCCCGCAATCCTCCCGCCTCAGCCTCCCCGCTGTGACCCTGGCTGGCGCCACCTGCAGCAGAAATGAGCCTGCCTGGCTGAACCCAGCTCAATCAACCCACAGAATGTGAGAAGTGATACGACAGTCATTTTAAAGTTACCAAGCTTTAGAGTGGTTCGTTACCAAGCAATACATATCTGAAACAGCGATCAATAAAGATCTGTTGAATAAACATAACCCTCCTGCCGTCGCCAATTCGGAACCGTCCTTTGGTTCCACTGAACTGAAGCCTGTACGGCCAAGCGGAAGCCTCGCCCACAGCCCTGGGGAAGTCGGGTTCACAAAAACATTTTTTAATTTTTTCTTTTTTGAGACAGAGTCTCGTTCTATTGCTCAGGCTGGGTGTGGTGGTATAATCATAGCTCATGGCAGCCCCAACCTCCAGGGCTCAAGCAATCCTTCCACCTCAGCCTCCCATGTGCTGTGACCACAGGTGCGCACCACCATGCCCAGCTTATTTATTTATTTATTGGTCATAGAAACGGGCCTCGCCATGTTGTCCAGGCTAGTCTCAAACTTCTGGGCTTAAAAGATCCTCCTGCCTTGGCCTCCCAAGTAGCTGGGACCACAGGAGCCCATCACCACACCCAGATAATTTACTTATTTATTTTTTTGTAGAGACAGGGATCTCACTATGTTGCCCAGGCTGATCTCAAACTCTGGGGCTCACGTGATCCGCCTGCCTCAGCCTCTTGGAGTGCTGGGATTGTAGGCGTGAGCCACCACACCCGGCCCTAAAATCTTGATCCATAGCAGTGTTTTACCTAAGCCAAAAACATTGCAAAACCCCTAAAACTAAACCTGGCTCTGCTCACTTCTTTCTCGTGCCACAAAAACCAGGGTTGATCATCAACAGCCTCTGAGTATTTCAAAAGCTTCTTATGGGGAGGTGGTATCTCAAGACACTGGCCTTGGAGTGAGTGACCTTCCCCATCCCTGGGATGGAACAAGTTCACAGCAGACAGAGACGCAGCGCCATCACCATCACTGCCCACGTGCCAGGGGAAGTGCAGCTGGCAGGGCAGGGCCCACGGGTCCTGAGAGCTACTTTCCTGAATTTTCCTGATGTCTCCTGAGCCTCTGGTTGCCCATTTCTTCTCTTTGTTGTTGCGGGGTTGAGAGAGAAGAGCAGAGCCTCTCCCATGGTGACCGCAAGCCAGGCTCCAGATGGGCACTGAGTGTTTTCCAGCTTCCTTGTAGGATAAACTTGTGATTTCACAGCACACGTTTTAGTCAGAGCTGCAGCTTTGATTTGGCTAATAGGGTTAAAACAGTGGAAAGCATACACAACACAATTGTAAGTGATTTGGTTTTATTTATGTGATACCAGCCTGTGCCCGTCAGCAGCCCTTGATTTGAAAGCCTGTAATTCACATTACGGACTTCCTCTGTAAGCCACGAAAATTCAACTTCAAAATCAATTATCTAGATTTTTTTTAAACTGGCTGTTTATTGCTTAACTCTCACCAATAAGTAACATTGATGAGCTCGCTCACGCGGCAACTTATGGGGAGGCAAAGAGGCCAGGATGGGGCAAGGGTTCCTGGCCTGCTCTAAAACGAACACGCCATTCAAGTAACACTTTCCCCAACTCGGCAGGGAAGGTGCACCCGTTCCCCGCTCCACACACATTGTAGGGAAACTGCTTTGTCCGCACAGCAGAAGCATAGCAACAGTCAGCAATGCCGCCTTCCAGTTCCTACACAGCAGGTCCACAGTCTCCAGCCTCCGCAACACCTTCCCTGTTAGTGACTGTCGACATAAAAACATACAGCAAAACATCTAAGTGAAAAACGGTTTTATCTGAGAGTAATATACAAGTAGGGTTGCCATTCGGGACATACATACAGGTTGGGGGGTGCCCTCCAGTGTGGACGGAGAACGAAGGAGAAGTTTCAGGTTTTATGAAGGAAAGAGAAGGCTATGCAAGTCGTTTTAAAAGGAAGCACTGGCACTGGCAGTGACTTACAGGAGCGGACTAGTGAGCGTCCGGAGTTACTGAGTGCGACTTGTGACCCTGGAATGCGTTACCTTGACAGGTGCACCCGAGGCCGTGAGACCAGGGGGAAGTGGCTGGCTGTTCTGCCACTGGCTGTCCTGCCACTGGCTGTCCTGTGTGACTCGTGGAGTGAGCTGCGGTGTGGGAACTTTTCTTAAGATAGTTCCTGTCATTGGTCAAATCGTGGGTGAGAGAGCTCCCCCTTCATGGTCTTCCCGGCTTTGCCAGGGTTTGACACAAGCGACTCCTTTCTTTTTGAGTGCAGTGGCCCGGCCTTGGCTCACTGCAAGCTCCACCTCCTGGGTTCACGCCATTGTCCTGCCTCAGCCTCCCGAGTAGCTGGGACTACAGGCGCCCGCCACCACGCCCGGCTAATTTTTGTATTTTTAGTAGAGATGGGGATTTCTCCATGTTGGCCAGGCTGGTCTGGAACTTCCAACCTCAGGCAATCCACCCACCTCAGGCTCCCAAAGTGCTGGGATTCCAGGCATGGGGCACTGCGCCCCGCTCCATTTTGAATCTGACAACGTTCACGTGACCAAAGAAATGAACTCGAGCCCCGCCTTCTGCAGCTACAGAAACCTCCAATGCTCCGGAGGCTTCCCATGGACCTTCGCTTCTCCCAGTGGCCACCTGTCCACGTGGGCTCCAAATGCCTGCCCCAGTCCTCACTGCCCTCTGCCGCTGACCCGCCCTCTGGTCCCCACACAGCACACAGCCCTCCCTTGACCCACTGGGCAGAGCACGTGGTGTGGCCAATTCTCAGGGTCAGGGTCAGGATCAGGCTTAGGGCTGCCTGATTCTCAGTGCGAAGGTGAGTAAAGCTCTGCAAGAGACTGAGCAGGGAGGGGCCAGGGTGAAGGGAAGGCAGGTGTGAGGGGGACACAGCACTGGGGTGAGCAGGGTCCCCAAAGCTCACATCTACCCAGAGCCTCAGGAGGAGACCACTAAGGTAAGAATTGACGTAAGACCGTGCCAGATGGTCCAGGGGCCCCTAAATGCAATGACGTGTCATTATGAGAGACAGAAGAGGAGAAGAGGAAGGCATGTGGAGACAGAGGCAGAGACTGCAGCTTCATGGCCACAGGAACGCCTGGACCCCTGAGGCTGGAAGAGGTGGCGGGAGCCTCCCCTGGAACCTTCACAGGAAGCATGACCCTCCCACCCTCACACTTCGATTTCACACTGCTGGCCTCCAGGGCTGCGGGAGAACACGTTTCTGTTGTTTAATGCCACTGGCAGATGGTGACGTGCCACAGCTTACACGGGGGACCCACAAAATGGGCAGCACCTGCCGCTGGATCTCAGTCCCTGTCCCTCCCTCCCCGGGAGGCCAGCTCACCTCACATGGGGGACCTGAGACCCAATTCCTCCTCCCTGCCAAGGAGGTTCTCACACGGGACACCTGAGACCCTGTCCCTCCTCCCCAGAGGTCCTCACAGGAGGGAACCTGAGACCCTGTCCCTCCTCCCCGGGAGGTCAGCTCGCCCTCACACAGGGGGACCTGAGACCCTGCCCCTCCCTCCCTGGAAGGCCCTCACACCTCACACTGCTGCCAAGGGCCCCTTCTCCCATCTCCAGCTCTGCAGGTCCAGGCGCCTCAAATCCCTGCTCCCCTCGTCCCTGGGGAAATGTTCTTTCTTCTCACATTCCAAATCTCCCCCTTGCAGAAATACATTCATCCTGCCAACACTGACGGGCCCTGGTGGGAGGTCAGCCACGCCACTGAGGAAGTGGGGGCTTGTCTCCCCAGAGATGGCATTTTCGGCACTGAACACAGCACTGGTCCCCCAGGACGATGACTCGTGTGTGAGGGGAGGACAGGCCTCAGGGAAGGAGCTCTCCACGAAGGGGCCTCCTGAGGACCATCCTGCAGCGGTGCCCAGAGCCAGAGGAGGGACCTGTCAGCTTCTGTTCCCAGGCCCCAGTTTTCCGCAATGCCTAGGGGCCTGACACGAACACAGCACTGGGGGCTCGGCTTTGTTTGGTCTTCATGCGAGGGCATTTCTCACAGCTCGGGCCATGATCTTTGGTCTGGGACACCCTCATCACTGGGTTTCTTCCTTCTTAGAAGAACGTGTAACAACCGTCCATGAACTCTCACCAACATAAACCCTAGGCTTTTACTAGAACGTGCTGCTGCCCGTGGGGTGTCAGACCCCAAGCCTCTAGCCTCCCCTCCTAGGGTCCAAACACCAGACTCCGGAATCTTGAGTTGATCGTTCTTGGTCTCCTCTGATAGGTAAGTAGGCAGGTAGGTAGGTAGGTAGGTAGGTAGGCAGGCGGGTGGGTGGGCAGGCGGGTGGGTGGGCAGGCAGGCAGACGGATGGATGAATGGATGGATGGACAGACAGACAGACAGATAGATAAATAGATAGATAGATAGATGATAGCTGGATAGAGATTGAAGGAAATAATGCATACAGTGGTTCATTTCCAAGACAATATGCCTTAAATCAGCTTAGGTCAGCAGACTACAGAAGAAACAGGATACACTAGGCCCCTGCTTGGACAGCCAGCACTTACTTGTTGCCCTCACCCCCACTTAGTTGCCCTCACCCAAACCAAATAAGTTTGGTCTAAGATGAAAGTTTACTAGCCTGCAAAATAGCTCAGTTTTTCTGTTCTTGTCAGCCTGCCCAGCTACTTAGGTCATAAGTCAAATACTTGAAAAGCCCCCGAGCTGACTAGGATTGCAGTGCATTGTGGGCTGCAACAAAATGCAACAAGATAACCCTAAAGAAAACACCTACAGCCCCTGTCCAACAACCAACAGGTAACGTCCAGGAAGACTGTGACCCCCACAGTACTCAGCCTATGAGGAACTGGGGGAGGGACTTGTGCACTAGGGGATAAATTGCTTGTTGAAATCATGCTAGGTGTGCCTGTGCATCAGACACTCGACCTTGCAAGATCGTCATTAAAAGTCTCACTTTCACTGTTCTCCAAGTTTCTAAGTCCATTCTTTGGGTTGGGATGGGTAAGTTTGTGTCTCACAAGATGATAGATAGAAAGATAGATAGATAATAGACGGACAGATGATAGATAGATAGATAACAGATAGATAGATAGATAGATAGATAGATAGATAGATAGATAGATAGATAGACAGACAGAGACATACATACATAGATGACAGAGAGATAGAAGAGAAAAATAAGAGGGATAAAGAGACAGAAAAATGGAGATGTGGACAGATGATGGAGAGGTAGCTAAGTAGATGACTAAAGAGTTTCATTAAGCCTGTAAAGCTGTAGTTTTCCTGTCGCATTTCTATAAAGCATGGTAAAGTGACTTACTTCAGAGCATTGGCTCGATGTGATCTTCTGGGACCCCCTTGTCTACTTTGCTTAGCGCTGCCAGCACGCGGCCACACTGCTCCGTGCTGTGGCTCGCTCACCGCTGTGTGCAATGTTCCTTTGCATGACCACAGCACTTCCTTAACCCATTCTCTGCTGAAGACCATTTTGGCTGTTTCAAGACTTTTGGACTTGTGAACAGTGCAACTGTTCACAGTAACATTCACACCCACGTCTCCTGATATTCGCATGCAAGACGGTTTTCTGGGTGATGTGCCAGAAGGCAATTGCTCGGGTATGAGGGACATAAACATTCACCTCCACAGAATCCGCCCCGCTGTCTCCCCACACGGCTGTGCCAATTTATCTCCAACTTGCAGAGTCCACGAGATCCCAGCAGAGAACAGTCTCTACCGCACGTGGCATCACCAGATGCTAAACGTTTGCTTATCTGCATCTGTCGCTCCCTGGGAGCTACTGACACAGAGCGTTTCTCCCGTGCGCAGGTCCGTGCTCTCGGCCCCGATATTGCCTGTCCTCTTTGTGACTCTGGGTGTCATTAATCTATTCTGGTACCAACCCTTCATCAGGTATGTTTGTTGCACGTCTCTTTTTCCAGTTTGTAACTCAACCTTTTGTTTTAAGATATGTTTTAACAAACAAAAATTTTTAATTTTCTTGTCAAATTTATCAATTTTTTTGTTATGAGGTTTTCTATTTGTGTCTTAAGAAATTCTCCAAATCACACAGAAATTCATTTTTATTTTCTTGTAAAAGTTTTTCAGGGACCTGGTGAGGTGGCTCACTCTATAATCCCAGCACTTTGGGAGGCCAAGGTGGGAGGATCCCTTGAGGCCAAGAGTTTGAGACCAGCCTGGGCAACCTATTCAGACCCTGTCTCTACAGAAAGATTCTTTTTTTCAATTAGCTGGACAAGGTGGCTCACATTTGTAATCTCAGCACCTTGGAAGGCTGAGAGGCGGGAGGATCACTTGAGCCCAGGAGTTCAAGACCAGCCTGGGCAACACAGGGATTCTCGATCTACCAAAAAAAATGTTTTTTTAATTGGCTGGACACGGTGGTGTGTACCTATGGTCCCAGCTACTCAGGAGGCTGGGGCAGGAAGATTGCTAGAACCTGGGAGATCAAGGCTGCAGTGAGTCATAGTTGTGCCACTGCACTCCAGCCTGGGCAACAGAGCAAGACTCTAGCTCAAAACCAAAAAACAAAAAAAGATTTTCAAGTTTTGCTCCTGACGTTCATGCCCTTGATTGATCCTGGATTTATTTCGTGGATGGTGTGCGGTGAGTACCCAGTGGGACTTCCCATGCAGACAGCTCCCATCTCAGCTCTGTGTATTGAAGAGGCCCTCGCAACCCTGATCTGGCCCAGCCCTCCTGCGTTGGTGAGCAGGCCTATTTCTGGGTGCGTGGTTCTGCCTCGCCAGGCAACTGTGGATCCCGCTAAGGACGCTGCACTCTCTTAACTGCCACAGCTTCAGCAGGACGTGTGGTGTCTGCTGGCCCAGGTCTGCCTCCTCCATGAGCTTTTGCCTGGCTGTGATTCTCAGCCCCCTCCCCTTTCCAGCTGCGGAACCTGGAGCAAGTCAGCCCTCTCCCCCAGCCCATTTCTCCCTGGGAAACAGGGACCACGTGGCGGCCTCCACCCAGGGTAGAGCTGCAGCTGGAGAGGAAACGCATGCATGGTGATGTCCCCACAAATGCCTCTGGTGTGTTCGGTCCCTAAATACTCCTTCTCTCACAAGAGTGTTTGGCCATCTGGGGTAAACACCAAGCTCCCTGAAGGCCCAGTGTCTGAAGGCAGCAGGTCTCCATTGCCAGAAACACACTGAGGCACAGAGGCTGGCAGCTGACAGCCTGCAGGGAAGCTGTTTCCAACATCCTCAAACTCTGGGATGCCTCGCAACGAGGCCCCTCCCCCCAGGAGTGAGGGAAGGAACCTGCAGGCAGAGCAGGGGCCAGAGTGTAAGCCCGGCCCCCACACACACAGCTCGGAGGGCCACCCGGGGAAAGGTGCCTGCCCAGGGCCCCAGGGAGAGGCAGGCGATGGCAGCCGCTTCAGCCTGAGCCCTGGACCACAGTTCTGGAGACATGGCCGGGGTCGAGGGGCTGAGGACGCACCCTGGCCCCGTGAAACCTGCACGACCCCCCACCTCCATCAGACCGAGATGGAGGCCCAGCTAGAGCAGCGAGCGGCCCCTCCGGAGAGCTCCGGAAGACACAGGGGACTTGAAGCCGTGGTAACCATGGCGACTACTGTGGGAGCACCGGGGACATTTAACAAAGGACGACTTGGTTTTCTGATTTTTAGCTCTGCTTCCCAGTCGTACCCTCCGATGAACGGCCCACCCCTTCTAAGACCTCCCCCAGATCAAGGTCACTAGTCCTGTGGTGCTGGGGGACCCGGTGCGGAGGTTCCAGTGCCCCCAGTGGCCACATGTGCTCAGCCCCTCAGGTAGCAGACGAGGCCCAGCACCCAGGAGGGATTGGAGTAGGGACCCCAGGTCGACGTGGGGAGGTGGGTGTTTGGAGAGAAGGGGGATGGATGTGTTTGGAGAGAAGGGGGATAGATAGGACCTGCTGACACAGGGAGGGGGGTCCAGCCAGGGAGAGGGGTTCTTCCGCCATCACCCACCGCTCATGGACCACCCACTGGGCACGTGCCCCTGCTATCCAGTCCCGCTCATCAAACACATGAATTCATGATTTATGGCAGATTCAATAATCATTCTTTATCTCTCACCATTTCTTTTAACTTTATTCATTCATTCAACAAAATTACCGATCGTCTGCTGAGGTACTGGCTGGACAGACCTGAATTCCAGGGATCCCTGCTCCAGAGAATGACCTGCCAACACCCATCTCACCTGGGAGTGTGGGGACAGGGGAGGGAAGGCCAGAGTCAGCCGCCTGGGGAGGAAGGGTGCGAGCCTGGCCCCAGCACCCACAGCCAAGCCATGTGCCTCCGAGCCATGGGCTAGAGAAGCCTGGGGCCTGGCCTCACCACTGCCTCAAAACCCTCCCTCACCCACCCGGAGAGTTCCCAGCTGGACACTCAGCTGTTTTCCCAGAGCATTTCATTCTCCATTGCTGAGCCAGTGACGCATGGCTGCCCCCAACCAGCCCCCATTGCCGAGAGAAGGAGCCCCCATGACATTAGGGGAACCTGGGGACAGGTGGGGAGGCCAGAGAGGCTCTGCTATAGCCTGGGGATTCTGAAGCTTCAGCCAGGAAGGCCGCTGTCAGGGGAGGGGCCATGGGGAGGCCCCCAGCCCCAGACTCTCCCAATCCTTGAGGGCCTGACTCTCAGCCACTCCCACCTTCCAGTTCTCCAGGACACCCCTGCGGTGCCCATCTCAGCCCAGTCAGCCTCGGGGGACCCTGCCCCATCCATACCTCACCTATGCCCTCGCTGGGTGGCCCAGGCCCACCTTCCCCAGGCCAGATCCTGGGCCTCCTGGGCGCCTCCATCCACCCCATGCCTGTCAGGCCTCACCTCCCGCCTCCCACCGGGGCCTCCCAGATGGGCACCCACCTCCATCACGGACTGCAGACTACAGCTGGCCAGCCTTTCTAAGATCCCAGACCTGAGCCCATAGCTGGGGCTCAAAGGCATTAAGGCCGGCCTGGTCCTCCTGGATTCAAGCTTCTTGGGCCACCAGGCTTTGTTCATCACTGTCCTCTCTGTCCCCTAATAACGTTCACTGCTAGAAATGACCACCTGACGCGCCCTCCCCATGCTCAGGACCCAGGGCACAGGCCTCGCCCGTAAGAGCTTACATGGGAGGGGAATGAGCCCCGCAGCTCAGGCACCAAGACTGCAGGGAGCAGCAGGAGCCCCCATCCCAGCTCTGCAGCCCCTCTCTCCCGCTCAGGGCCTCTTGGTTCCGACCTACTCCCCTCTGTGTGTCTTAGCTGTGCCGAGGGGGCACAGACAGATGCATTTCAAACTCACGTCAGCAAGCATGGACGGGTGTAGAAACCAACAACAGACAGAATGAGCCACCGAGTGGAGGGAATCAATGAACAAGTTTAGCCCCCTCCCCTCCAATTCACCCACACCCGCCAGGCGGGCTAAAGCCTTACAGTGGAAAGGGGCTCGGGGCCGGAGCATCAGGGTGGACCGCAGAGCCCAGGAGGAGCAGAGGCCACCGGCCACCCGTGTGTGCAGGCCTTCCCTGGCCATCGAGGGGACAGAAGACCAGGCCTGGGTCTCCCGGGCACCCAGGATGGAACAGCACAGGGAGGGCCTCAGAAACGCTCCAGGGCTGAGGGACAAACGCCAGGGAGGGGCAATCCCTGGGACCACCCTCGTGTGTGCCCTTCCAGGGATGGGAGACGTCCCCCACAGCTGTGAGCTTAGGTCTGGGTCAGCATGTTCTGTGTCCCTGCGGGAAACACAGGGAGCAGGGTTGGGGGGGCCTGGGACCCCCTGGGGGCGAGGCGTGGTCCACAGGCCCGTAGGCTGCAGGGGCCACAGGTTCCTGCCCCCAGTGGAGGGAGGACTCACTGGAGGCTGGGTGTGGGAACACAGCACCCCTATCCTGCTGAGTCCTGAATCCCCCAGCCCACAGCGCCAACACAGCTCCGGGGCACACGGGCCTCGAAGTGCAGGGCTGAGCCCCAGGCCTGGGCACCACGCAGCTTCCAACCGGGCTCCTCCATCGGGCGCCGGGTAATCGCCAGCCCTGCCCCGCCCAAGAAGAAAGCAGGAGAGGTTCCCTTTAAGCATTGGAGGAGGGAAGATTTTTCTATGACTCAAATCCTGAAGCTATAAAAAATAATGGTAATAGGGTCTCCATAAAAATTCAAGGAAAAGAAGGTTCCATGTGGCCAAAAAAATAAAATTAAAAAACCCACAAAACACCATAAGCAAAATAAAGGGGGAAATGTGTGCTACTCACATTATAAATGAAGGGCTTATTTCCCAGCTATGCAGAAAGCTCCCGGAGAAGAGTAAGGAGACCAACCATCCCACAGCAAAGGGACCAAGGTTATGAGCAGAGAGGCCAGAGAAATGGAAACCGTCCCCAGCCCCCAACAAAAGACAAAGAAATCAAAATGCCCAGAAAGAAAAGACGGGAGTGCCACAAACCAATAAGGGCACGTGCCAGGAGCCAAGGTTGACGGCGCCTCCAGGTCCCCACACCTGTGGTCCAACCTCCAAAATTCAGAACACAGCTGCAATGCCGTCTTTCAGTGCTGACCAGATCCGCGGAAGTCCAACGGCTACAGAGAAGCTGTGGTCTCAGGCATCGCTACTGGAAGTGTGAAAGTGTGCAGCCCAGGGCAACGACGCTCACTCATCAGTTACAGGCCCAGCAAGGCTGACTCTGGGGACGTGTCCCCACACACAGCTGCTAGCTGACATGTCTGAGGCTATGCATTACAGCCTTGTAACAGGAGCATGAGTGAGACCATCTAAATATGCAGAACCAGGCCAGGCGTAGTGGCTCACGCATGTAATCCCAGCACTTTGGGAGGCCGAGGCTGGCAGATCACTTGAGGTCGGGAGTTGGAGATCAGCCTGGCCAACATGGTGAAACCCTGTCTCTACTGAAGATACAAAAATTAGCCAGGCGTGGTGGCACGCACCTGTAATCCCAGCTACTTGGGAGGCTGAAGTACAAGGATCACTTGAACCCGGGAGGCAGAGGTTGCAGAGAGCCGAGATCGCGCCACTGCACTCCAGCCTGGGCAACAGAGTGAGACTCTGTCTCTAAATAGATAAGCAGGCACAGGAGTGCATGTGCCGAGCGATGCTGCCCCGCAGGGGTGCGTGTGCTGCACGATGCTGCTGTAAGAACAAGTGGGGAGCTGGCTCCGCACCGTCACAGAAGGATCTCCAGGCTGCATGGAGAGGCAGAAGAGTAAACGACCTCAGCTGTAAAGGACTAGCGATTCGCACTTTCTTGTACTTGTATAAAGACATCCTGAATGGATACACAGGAAACTGGGCAGATAATGACAGGGCAGGAGACACACCTCTCAAGATAGACTTATTTTTTAATCGATGCAAGCATTCTTACCTGTTCTTTAAAAAGAACCCCACCAGAGAAGCCCTTGAACCTCCTTGCCCATTCCTGCTCCACACCCGTCCCCAGCAGCCTCCCTCCCAGGTGGCCTCGGCAGCAAGTGCTGGAGCTGGCCCTGCAGTGGGCCCCAGCCTGACCTGAAAGACCCACTGCTTCAGCCCCATGAGGCCCACAGGCTCGATTCCCTGTGAGCCATGAATAGCAGCTCAGGTTGCCTGTGCAGCTCGTGGGCTCTGCCCTTCGCCTTCTCCCCTTCCCTGGACAGGGCTCTTCTCAGCAGCCATCGCTTTCCCAAATTATCCCATCGAAGCGGTCGTGTGCCTGTTTACCATCTGCACCGCCCCTCCAACCACAGGCCTGCGCACGTACACGCGTGCTCCCTAGAGGACAGCCATCTCCTCTGACTCATCCACTGCTCTGTCCCCAGGACACAGAGCCCAGCACTCAGCTCCCAGGAAGCAGAAAACTGAGCCTGTCCGCATATAAAACTGTGCTCCCCCCACTCCGACGCTGGCACCCTCTGCTTCTTAGGGGTAAGGCTGGTACTGACTCCTGGAGCCAATGCTGGGCCCTTTACATCAGGGCTTCTAGGCGCAAGCCCTGTGCATCTGCCTTTGAACCCGCCTCCGAGGAGATCCTGATGCCCTGGAGTTTGGGAGCGGACAGCCCGAGGGGGGCGTGCAGGGAGGAGATCCTGATGCCCTGGAGTCTGGGAGTGGACAGCCCAAGGGGGGCGTTCAGGGAGGAGACCCTGATGCCCTGGAGTTTGGGAGCGGACGGCCCGAGGGGGGCGTGCAGGGAGGAGATCCTGATGCCCTGGAGTCTGGGAGTGGACGGCCCGAGGGGAGCATGCAGGGAGGAGGTCCTGATGCCCTGGAGTCTGGGAGCGGACGGCCCGAGGGGGGCGTGCAGGAAGGAGGCCGCCTTCCCGCACCCACCTGCTTCCCTGCCTCCCTCAAGGGAAGGGCCGTTTTCCTCCCCCACTTCACGAAACTCAGGGAATTTCCAGTCTCCAGTGTGCGGATGTCACGGGGAGGCCTGGGGATGTCTGAAAACCACACACGTAAACGTCTGTCTTATACAGCACGAAGTAGCTGGGGCAGTTTGGAGAAAGCTACAGGCCCCAGGAATAAAGCTGAGGAGGGAGGAGTGTTCATTCTCCCACTCCCCGCCACCTTCCGTCCACCCTGCCTGGACCAGCGTTCTGCCAGCCTGGAACAGAGGGCCAGAGGTGGGCTCCAGGATCAGCCCCGCCCCCACACCCACAGCACCCCCATGAGCTGGGTGTGTCTTGCCTCACAGACGCGGGACCAGGCCCAGAGAGGCTGCAGAACTTGGCCAGGGTCACACGGCCAGAAGGCGCTAGAAGAGCAATTGGAATCCAGGCAGCCTGATGTCCTCTGCGAATCCACTGAAGGTTTTGGAGTGTCAGTGCCTGACCTCTTACCTGTTTCCCAAGATAAAGTGGGCACAGTTAGGCCTCAATCCAGCTGGAGGTCCAACACAAGGGAAGGAGGAAATGGCCTAGACAGGCCCTGGCCCCACACACGGGGGCCCAGCACCCACTGATACAGCAGCTTCCCTGGCCCAGCTACCTCCCCAGCCCCCGAAGAGGGGAGGCAGGAGGTCTGCAGAGGCCCCACTGGGGAAGGTGAACCCCACAGACCCCCAGGCAGCAAGACTGCTGCAGAGCATGGGAGGTGGGAAATGGCTGTCTGTGCTCTGATAAAGATATCAAAAGAAAAGCTACAGACACATCTCAGCCTGACTGTGATGCAGGTGTCTGCGATGCAAACATCCTAACCAAATATTGGCTATCTGAATCTGGCAGTGGTTTAAATGAGTAACACATCACAAATGGCAGGGCAGCTCACCACAAGGAAATCTAGCAATGGAGCTCGCCGCACTATTCATTAAATAGGAAAATATGGACTTAGAGCCATAGATAATGAAAGGGCATTTCTTTTTAAGTTCATCAGCCATTCCTAAGAAAAAGCTAAATGAAATATGAATAAGTAAAGAGTCTAGACTGAATAAAGACTGGTTTTGAAATCCAACAGCAAACACTAATTTGTGGCATAACATGAAAGGCCTCCCGTTAGCACAGACACCCTGGTCACTGTTATTCTTCAGCCATGCTTTGGAGGGCTCAGCTCAGGCAATAGAAACAAAAGCTGAACAGGCAATGTAAGTACTGGGAAAGAAGCAACCAAATTACCTTTATTTGCCGATTATATGGTTATATCCCTTGAAGATCTAAGAGATTCTGCTCATCATGGAATTCAGGAAGATATGCATTCAGAAGTAAGCAGCCCTCACTTACTGTACCTGTGGTGTCATCTGTGGCTGCCTCAAGTCATCTGAACACGCTCTGAACATTCTGAAAGTTCTGCATCGTCAATCTCACTTCCCCGTTACAGAATTCAGGAACTACATCGTGCCACCTCCCAGGCCCTAGGGTGTAGCTATGCGACTTCATCTCTGCCGGGGAGACACATCCAGGCAGAACTCCTAAGGAGAGCTATGGAGGTGGGGTGCAGGCCTCCTTCCCTGGACAGGGGCAGGGGCAGGGGCAGCATGCTGCTCCAGGGCCAGTGGCCGTACCAGCCAGGCCAGCTCTGGGTCTTTCCCGGAGGCCATGCCTGCAGCCAGAGGCCCCAGCCCTCCCTGCAAACCCCCTGCGAAGCCCTCTGCTTAAACTCACTCTGGTGGATGCTGGCCTGGGCGGCCAGGGGACACTTGGGTAGTGGAGCACAGCCCACAAACAGCTGAACGAGAAACACGACTTTACTATTCCTACAATTTCTATTCCTAGACCTCTCCACCCTACTGGCTGGCAGGGACGTAGTTGTAGTGACTGCAACCCTCCATGCCTTCTTGCCCAGGGCTGTGTCTGTGTGGGGCTGTGGGCAGCAGGATGGCAAATCTGTCCACACAGGGTGTTTGTGGAGACACCCCTGGGCCCTGGGCCTTCAGCCCTTGGCTAATGCCCGGTGCACACCGGCTGCCACCAAATGGCTTCTCCCTTGTCTGCATCCTAACCCCATCCTCTGTTGGTTCTGAAGCTGCCAGGGACCCACCTGCCCTGACCACCTTCACCCGGGGCCACTCTGAGGCCTTGGTGCTCTGGGATTGCTGCCCAGGATGCCGGGTGCCACCTCTCTGGGACTCATCCCAGCCTCAGCCCTCAGCAGCTCCCCTTCCCCTGCTTGGGCCAGGGGGTCTCTCATCCTGGTTGGAGGGTAGTGCCTCCCTCCCGCTCTGTGTTGTGAGACAAAGTAGGAAATGTAGGAAGCTGTGTGTGCATCCCGCCTGTGGGCAGGATTTCCCGAGCCCCTGACTCGGGACTGGGTGCAGCTTGTGGAAGGGTGCCCCGGAGGCCATGAGCGGGCTGCGGACTGGGTCCCTATTCTCCTGCCTGAGTCACAGCGTTTTTAGAAAGACGAATTCAATGATCCTGACTCTTGCTTCTTCCCGCATGAAAGACAATGTTGACAGGATTTTCTATTATGCCCCTAGGATCCGTGGCCAGATGCAGCCTCACACCCAGCCCTGAGGCTCTGCCCCACTGTCACGCCTGGGCACGTGCAGAGCCGCTGCCCACACGCGGATTGCGGGCTGGAACAGCTCTGGAGCAGCCTCCTAGAAACGCTAGGAAAGACCCCTGGGTTGCAATCTTCAGCAAGGCTTCTGAATAAAACTAACTTCCATCCTTTAAAGCGTGATTTTTCTTAACTTGGGAGAGTCTTGAGATGTTCTGAAAGGTTCCTCCTCAGACTCCTCCCTCTATCTCAGTGTCTGTCTCTGAGAGGCCCACAGCCAGGTGGGTCAGGCTTCTGGAAGTACCAGGCCAGGGGTACGGGGGACCTCGTTGTTCTGTCCTATCAGCCCCTCCTCTCAGGCAGCAAGCAGACCCAGTTCACCTGCTTCAACAGAGTGGGAGACTTTCAAAGAGAAATCACGAGAAAATAAAAAGCATCCACTCATCACACCAACAATGGCGGGTTAAATATAAAGGTAAGAAGGGAAATCCCATTTGCAACATCAAAAAACCATAAATTACCCAGTAATAAGTACATCAAGGAAGGAGCACAGCCCATCACTCAGTCCCACTCAGTGGGGCATCGCTCAGGAGGCCGAGCGGCCGAGCGGGAGACTTGAAGCAGCCAAGACTGCAGCTCCCCCAGCCACACATGCAAGAGACAGTCCCGCTGAAGTGCTAACAGTGTTAGCATTTTCTGCAACCGGAAAAATGGATCCCAAAACCCATCTGTAAGGATACGTTGTGAGAAGTAGCAGTAAGTGTTTAAAAAGAATAACGTGGGACCCTTGCCTTAGCAAGTGTCAAACACGCCGTCCGGCTACCATCATTGAAGCGGCATCACATCGAAATGACCTGTGACGAACCAGCCAGTGCAATCCCAGTGGGCGGCGGCTCGGAAACAGCCTGCCACATGTGGGAAGGCATTCTATTATAAAGGTGGTATCTCAGATCAACAGGCGAAAGCCGGGTTATTTAATAAATGACATGGAGGAAAAGTGGCCATTTGGAAGAAACTCCTACCTCCTGCTACACTGTAATGAACTCCAGATACTGTGGCTGTCTGCGCACAGTAACCAAATCTGTAAACATATTAGAAGAAAATAAGGAACTCTTTTCATAAGATAAAGGTAGAGGAAATTCTCCTAAGACATGAAGCCCCCACACCACAAAAGAACAATTAGACAGATTTGACTGCATCCAACGTTAAAACATCCATAAATGCACACTGAAAACACCACAAACGAGACACAAGCAACAGACAGCAAGGAAATATCCACAGGACGTATAATGCAGGGAAGATTCGTGTCCCCAGAATTTACAAAAGGGCGGTGAGAGTCAGTAGGACAAAGACAAGCAACAAAGACAAGGAGCATGGGCAAAGGGTGTGACCAGGCAAGAGAGGAGAAGCACACGTGGCTGCCACAGAGGACGTGGACAGTCTCTTTGTCCACGAGGTGGGCAAAACTTTCCTGAAGCTGAAGAACGCTCATTGCTAGTAAGTGTGTCTGGAACCTTCAGAAGCAGCAACTTCATCAGATCTCCGCTCCCTTCTCGGCATCCATCCCACACCCATCACCACTTGAGCCCATGGAGGTTTGAGGACAAGGGCGGTCACTTCAGTGTTGCTGACAATAGACATTTGAGAACAAACCCCTACACCCACCGATAAGGGACGGTTACAAATGCACGGCTCCCTCATCCGGGGGACCCCAAGCAGACGTTAAAGCCGGTCGACCTGGACACGGGGCCCTGGGGTGACATCGCCGGTGAATTGCTCAGTAGAAAGGGCTGGTAGCAGATCGATGTCTCAGCACCGTCCACGTGCCCCGCCAGACCAAGGGCTTCACGCCGACGGAGAAGTTCAGCCCTTCGAAGACAGCTCGTCAGGTGGGGACCACACACTTGAACTCCTTCCGAGATGGGGAGACCGACTTAGGAGAGACCGACTTAGCCAGTGCCGGCGGCAGCTTGGGAGCCGGCCGCCTTCCTGCCTGTCCCGCCCTGGCAGCCCCTCAGGGTGGGAGGCGAGGGAGAGGTGAGGGCGTGCCCTTCTAATTGTATATGATTATTTAAGGAGGTGGGAGCATTTCACTCCTTTTTATGCCTTTAAATACCTCTTTCAAATAATAAATTCAGCATACAAAGATGTATATGAAAACTGGCTCGCCGGGCACGGTGGCTCACGCCTGTAATCCCAGCACTTTGGGAGGCCGAGGCGGGCGGATCACAAGGTCAGAAGATCGAGACCATGGTGAAACCTTGTCTCTACTAAAAATACAAAAAAAATTAGCCGGGTGCGGTGGCGGGCACCTGTAGTCCCAGTTACTCAGGAGGCTGAGGCAGGAGAATGGCGTGATCCTGGGAGGCGGAGCTTGCAGTGAGCCGAGATCCCGCCACTGCACTCCAGCCTGGGGGACAGAGCAAGACTCCGTCTCAAAAAAAAAAAAAAAAAGAAAACTGGCTCAAGCCTCACCCCTGTGGGAGGCCTGTCCACGGCCTCCCTAGCTGGCTAAGGCTTCCCTGGGGGGTTCCATTGCTTCAGGGCTTCCTACCTGCTGGGAATTCTCAGCTTCTCTGCAGTCCCCCAGCCCCCAAAACACCAGGCACAAGCAAGAGCAGCACACTTTACTGAGGGGTGGGGCGGGGGCGAGGGTGCATCACAGAGCAGACAGCCTTCTACAGAAAAGCCCCTCGGCCGTGTCCAGCAGGGAATCGGCGCCAATGCCCAGGACCTCAGGCCTCCTCTCTCTTTCTGGCTCACTAGCCCTGGACCCAATTTCTCGCCATCCCTCATGCAAGGCCAGCCCTTATAGGAACCACCGCTTTCCCTAAGGAGTCCAGGACCCATCAGTGGCCAGGAGACTCGGTCAGCCACAGGTGGCATGAAGCAGCAGTGGCCAGAGCCCAGGCCTCAGAGAAACCCTGTGTTGCCTGCCAAGCGCTGTGTGTTGAGCCTGGGCCGTGAGACGAGCTGCTGGTGGAGCATCCAGTGTGGTGGCCGGTGGGTGTGGGAGGCTGGGCTGGATGCAGGGGTGCAGGGCTGAAACTGGAGCGGGAAGGATCAGGACATCACTCCAACATTTCCCAGGCCGAGTCCTCCCTGCCCCCTCACCCCACGGCATCCAGTCCCTCTGGACCAGC
This sequence comes from Theropithecus gelada, assembly GCF_003255815.1. Taxonomy (NCBI): domain Eukaryota; kingdom Metazoa; phylum Chordata; class Mammalia; order Primates; family Cercopithecidae; genus Theropithecus; species Theropithecus gelada. The sequence continues at coordinate 145,374,096 of NC_037676.1, forward strand.
CCAGAGAGATGGGTGGGCTTCCTCAACCCCTGGCCACAGGGACTGACCTCAGGAGCCCAACTCAGAGCCAGGAGTGGCCGGAGTGGATGTGCAGCAAAGACGCAGGGTGATGGAACAGGTGGGCTCCACTCGGCCTGAAGCAGCCCCCAGGGGCAGAGACAGCCGAGGTGGGGGGCAAGAGAAGCCCAGCATGCATGGTCTCATCCGTGAGTCTGCGAGGGCCCATGTGCACTGCACGCTGAGTGTACGAGGGTGGGAGTGCACAGTGGGCATGCACACGTGCACCGGGACACACCAATTTGTGCCAGTTACGTGCATGCCCCAGCACATGTGCGCAGGACACCTGGGGTTTGCTTGTGTGAAGGAGTGAGCAGGGCTGGCATGGGTGTGTGTGCACATGCTGGCTGCGTGGGCACCACCGTTTGTGGGCATGTCTGGTGTCTGTGGTGTGCTCACAGGATTCCGGCATCTTCCCCCAAGCCCACCCTGTGATCTTGCTCATCTCAGCTCTCACCCCATCACCCCAAGGGCTCCTGAACCTCACCAGGACCAAGCAGCCCCAGCACAAGCACCCACCACCCCAGTGCCCTGAGCCCAAGAGCCCGAGACCATGGCTGAGCGCCCGCCCTGTCCTCACCTCCTCAGATCCCTCAGCACCTCATTCCCAGCTCTCTGCCAGGACCCCTTTCCCGCCCCCAACACCCAGGCTCAGACCCGGGTCTCAGGACTCAAAAGTGACTTTATTTCTCTGTAGAAGACGCCCTTCCAGCTGGGCTGTTGCTTCACTTCCCCTCTGGGACCTGGGGGTCCCCCCACCCTCATCCCCAGGCCTCCTGCCCAGATGGCCTGGTTTCCTGGAGATGTCCAGCTGCCCGGGACTCAGAGCTGGCGGAGAGACAGGGAGGCTTCATGTTGGGGGAGGAATGAGAGCCACAGGCCACAGCCACGGAGCTGGGCCAAGGCTGCCCCCAGCCCCAGCCATGCCAGGCTGGGGAGGGGGCAGCCACAGGCTCAGGGGAGCAAGCTCAGAAGCCCCGTGGGAAGGAGGAGACCTCAGGGCCCAGCCCAGAGGAGGGCGGGCCCCAGGCTGAGCAGGAGCCCCCCGGCCAGGGCCCAGGGGCTGTGCCCTGCCCTGGCCACCCCATTGCACAAATCCTTCTCGCAGCAGTCCACGTCGACTTTTAAGATCCCAGAGTTAATAAACCCCATCAGATAGTCTGAGAAAAAGTGTCGCTTAACGAAGTCGCAGGAGGAGGCACACATCTTGTTCACCGAGTGATCCTTCCTGCCTGGGAAGAGAAAGCACGGCCTGAGACGGGGGCTCCTCCTGGGCCCTCTCTGCCTCCTCCCGAGGACCCAGCCCAGGCCCCTCCGGGTCAGCTCGGGGCCCCAGATAGGCAGAGTCGAGTCCCTCCACCCTCCCACGCTGGCCCCAACTAGATGGAAAAGGCCACCAAGGAGCCAGGGAGGGACAGCGGGGCAGTATCCTGCCCGTAGCCCCATGCTCTCGCTCTTGTCCCAGGCCAAAGGGGCTCAGAGGACACCTCTGACCTCTCCCGAGAGCCTGGCTTTCAGCACATTCCCCACTACCCTAAGTCCCAACTTACTGCTGCTGGGATCAGTGATTCGGACACTGGCACACACCGTGTCGGACGGCTGGCACTGCTTTGGGGTGCAATGGCTGGAGTTGGTGGTCAGGGTGCAGTCCTGGCACCACAGGCCATGAGCTGGGCAGGGCATGGGGAGGAGGGTGACCAGAGGCACTGGGCCCAAACCCAGGCAACCCCCTGCGTCCCTCACCCATCCCCCTGCTGCAGGCACTCCTGGGAGAGCCCCTACCCCACAGGAGTGAGCAGGCCCTCATGACCCCTGGAGGGGGAGCAGAGGCCCTGGAACAACTGTGCCCCATCCTAGCAGTTTGAGGGGAGCCCCTATGGCCCCCCCCGGCCCCCATGCACGTGCGTGCACACACACACACACACACACACACACACACACACACACACACACAC
>NC_037676.1:145376117-145405281 GCF_003255815.1 Theropithecus gelada
CACACACACACACACACACACACACACACACACACACACACACACACGGGCTATACAGACCCCACACCGACCGTGCCACCCTCCCACTCCCACCCTGCTTCACATATCCCCCAGGAGTTCTGTGGGCTCCAAGCTGTGAAGGACCAAACTGGATTTGAAAGGTCCGGGAGGCTCTCAGAGGTGACGGATGACCAGGGGCTTCCGTGCGGGGCCAGCCGCCCACCAGTTCCAGGCCCTGGAGGAAGAGCACTGGAGAGAGCCCAGTGCCAGGACAGAGGGGCCAAGGGCCGGGCTGGGGTCGCTGGGGTCCCGGAGGGGGCGTGGGCTCTATGGGAAGTGCGGTGGGAACCGTCAGAGGGTGACGGCCCCACACCCGGCTCTCCCGCGGCGCCTCGGGCTCTCCCACGCACCTGACCCAGCCCGCGGGCCCCCTACTCACCGGGCGCGGAGCACAGCAGGACGGCCAGCAGCGCCAGACCGAGGCCCTTCATGGCTGCAGGCAGCATGCTCCGGGCGGGCCTAGGGGCGGCGCGGGGGCTTGGGGCACGGGTCCTTTGGGGCGCAAACCTGGAGGGGAGAAGCATCGGTCAGGAGACCCAAAGACCCTCCCCTTTCCCAGCCTCTGGATGCAACCTTCTCCCCGGAATCCAAGGCCAGGGTCCGCCCGGAGCTCGCAGAGCCCCACCCCCAGCTCCTTCCCAGAGTGTCCGCCGTCACAGCATCCCCGCCGGGAGAGGTCTGGCCTCTGGGGTGAGGTGACAGCTCAAGACGCCCCCGCCCCGCGCCGGCACCTGTGTGGGGGAGCGGGGGGGGGCGTCCTCTTCTCCCCGGGGAGCTGCAGGTGCGTCCGGACAGGAATGAGCGGCAGGGGCGGGAACGGGTGGGACCTGCCACTGGGGGGAGGGGCGCGTGCCAGGTCCCCACCCCCACCCCTGGGCTGGGGGGCCGGGAACCCCGGGCCGAGTCCCCTCCCCTGGCCTTCCGCGCGCGCCTCAGCGCTCACCGCGGATGGGGCGTGGAGCGCGGGCCTCGGGGTCGGGGGACGCACTCACATCCCGGGGGTGTCCGCACTCCGGGCTCGGGCGGCGTGCGCGGCGCGGGGAGCTGTGCCCTTCGGTCTCCCTGCGGACCGGAATCCGGGCGCAGCCTCGTCTTTCGGGGAACGCAGCCGCAGACGCGGACCCCGCGCGAGGGGCGGGGCGGAGCCGGGGCGGGGGCCGCGCGGGGGGCGGGGGCGGCTGGGAGACGCGCGGGGCGGGGGGCGCCCGGGGCTCGCGGCCCCCACGCAGGTAGCTGGCCCGGGCCCTCCGCGCCCCCTTGCTCGCGCGCGCTCGCTCCCTCCGGTTCCCGCTCCCTCCCTCGCGGCGCCCCCTGCTCCTCCCCCGCCTCCGCGGCCCCCTACCCAGGCGTGGGCAGGATCCCTTCCCCCTCTGCTTGACTGAGATCCCCTTGGAATTTCTCGGAAGAACGTTTACTGCGAAAGGAAGCAAAATGCACAAAGACGCAGAGACGGGGAGGTACCCGGTGCGGCGCCTCGCGCAGGTCCGGGTTCGCAGACCCCTGGGGTCAGACTCCCGCCCTGAGGCCCCGCCCTCCCCCTCCTCCCCACCCTCCCCCTCCTCCCCACCCTCCCCCTCCTCCTCACCCTCCCCCTCCTCCCCGCCCCTCCCCAATGCTCCCCACTCTTCCCCACCTTCCCAACCTCATCCCCGTTTCCCCATTTTCCAGTGGCTCCAGGCCGTTCTCCTCCCCTGAGCATCCATGAAGACCCCCACCAGAAGCCGCAGCCCCAGGGGCTTCTGTCGTCAAACACTCCCACACTCGGAGGTAAAGGCATAAATCCTGGCCAGAGCATCCGAGCCTTGGACCTGTTTCTCGGCTTCCTTGGCCTTCCCACCCTGCCCTCCAGCTCCCGAAAAGCTGTGCCTTTGCACGTGTCCCTGTGCCTGAAATCCGCCTCCCCGGGGCACTGGGGAAGCCCCGATCTTTGGTCCTGCTCCCTTTCATTTGACCTGAAAATATTTACTGCGTGCTCCCTGCTGGCCTAGCCCTGCCTTGGGCCCTGGGAAAGGGCATGAAGAGAGAGACCTAGTTTCTGCCCTCCTGACTCTCACTTTCGATAAATGGTGATCCCTACTGCAGCATATCTTTGCAGGATGTGACAGTCAGAGCTAACATTTATTGAGCATGTACTATGGATTCCACCTGTTCGAGACACTTCGTATTTATTATCTCGTTACAGTCTCACCACAGCCCTGATGTGCAGATAGTATCATTTACATCTCACAGATGAGGAGACTCACACAGAAAAGTGGAGCTCCCTGCTCAGGGTCACACGGTGACGCAGGTGACAGGTGACACAGCTGAGCTGGGAACCCAAGCAACTTGGGCTACAGGGACTGCACACCTCCTCTCCATGTGTGGCTGTAGAGGGGTGGAGGCAAGGATGAGATAGACAAGAGACCACCACAGGAGCGCGCTTTGCCTCAGGGTTAGGGAAAGCTTCTCCCAGGACCTGACATTTTAACCGAGACCTGAATGAGGAGTTGAGATTCATAAGGTGCAGAGGCAAGAGCTAGATCAAGGCTCAAACACAGTTCTTTTCAAAACATACAGAGCTCTCAAGAAAGTAAAAGAAATCTGAGTCCATAAAGAAAGAAGTAAATAAAATAATGGACCCCCAAAGTCTGGCCACTGAGCAGAAGGCAGATGTGAAAGCCACAATGGTCCTGGGCAGACCTGGACCCCCACTGGGTCTGAGGTCCTGGAAGCAGAGCCTGAGGCAGGGATTCCAGAGCAAGCCACTTCGCCATTTCGCTGGAGGTGCAGGTAGCAGCCCTGGGCAGTGGGGAACTGGTCCAAGGTGGGGAAGGAGGCTGGCAAGCATGTGGCACTCAGTGAACCCACGTGGTGGGGAACTGGAGCCTGACCCCAGAGAGGGACTCTGGGAAGTGGTGCAAACTGTGAGCCTCGGGTGAGCTCACCCAAGGGATGAGGGAACAGGTATTTTCACAGTGATGCCCAAGAGTCGTTGATTGAGGGCTGCCCCGAGGGGTGCCTTCTCCTACACCCTCCACTTGGCACTCACACAGAGCCCTCTGGGGAGCCAGGGTGGTCCCAGGTCAGCAGCATCCCTGCTTGCAAAAGCAAAACCAACAATGAATCCTCTCTGGAGAAAGCAAGCCCCAACTTAGGGAATGGGGTTCCCACAGATTTAACTGAATCAAATATAAGTTCAAAATGAAAAATCAGCACATATCTAAAGAAAGCAAGCCTCCAAGTGAGATTCAGCTGACAGTGACAAGCAACAGATTTAAATCACCACAAACTTTCTAAATGGAAAATATCAATATAGGATATAAAATTAACCTATTTCTTATGCTTAAGATAAAATAAGAAACAAAGCACTATGAAACCGATCACCATGCTTATCAGAAAAAAAACAGAACCTCTAGAAATGAAAAACTTTTCATTGAAATGAAAAGGTCAGCAGAAACCTTGAAAGAATTATGGTAACAAGAAAACACACTGTGTGGTTTTCTTTTTATGAAATGTCCAGAATAAACAATCCAAGAGAGACAGAGGTAGCTTAGTGGTTGCCTGGTGGTAGAAGGGTGGGATAGGGGAATCAGTTCCTCCTTAGGAACTGCTAATGGGCACTACTAATAAATAAAGTGATAAAATCACTCATTTGGGAGTGATGAAAATATTCTAAAAATAGTGATTATGGTCACGCAACTCTATGAATATACTACAAACTCCTGGCTTGTATATATAAAAGGGTAAATGTTACGGTATGTGAATGATATCTCAATAAAGGTGTTTTTAAAAATACTCAGCAAACAGATTATACATCAAATTAGACACAACTGAAGAGGGAATTCATAAACTAGAAGATAAATCTTTAAACAATTACCAAGAATATAGCACCAAGGATAAGGAAATAGAAAACAGGAAAAATAAGAAACATAAAAGATGGTGTTTTTCTGATGGCCACTTGAGTCTGAGCAAGAAAAGAAGAAAAGAAAAAACTAAAACAAAACAAAAAGATGGTGTGCAGAGAGCTTGTGGAAGTGTGGTTGATATCTCAAAGGAAAGAGAGTCAATCGTTGAAGAAGTTACGCCTGAGAATATTTCAGAACGGATAAAAAATAAGTATGCACAGAGAGGCACAACATGGACTAAATAGAATAAAGAAAAATAAAGTTTAGATGACATAGTGAAATTGCAGAAGATCTTTAAGCCAAAAAGAAAAGGAAGACCAGCTCCCAGGAAACAGCAATAAGATTGACAGCAGAATTCCAGCAGCTCCAGTGACAGCCAAAGCAGAGGAAAATCAGAGCTGTAAAGGGCCCAGAGGGAAATAACTGTCACTAAGAACTTGACGGAGCTTCCAAAAATAAGTGTAAAACAGAATTTTCAGAAAATTAAAAGTTTAGAAAACAACTCAATAGCAAGAAAACAAATAGGCCAATTTAAAAATGAGCCAGAAGTGGAATAAAGCTTTCTCAAGAGAGGACATGCAATGCCATCAGGTGTATGAAAAAAATCTTCAGCATTATAATCAGCAGGGAAATGCAAATTAAAATCACAAGGAGAGATCACCTCCTGCCTGTTAGAATACCTGTCATCAAAGATACAGGGATAACAATTTTTGGTGAGGATGTGGAGAAAGGGGAATACTTGTGCACTGTTGGGGGAAAGGTAAATTAGTACAGCCGTTAGGGAAAGCAGTATGGAAGTTCCTGAAACAATTAAACATTGAGCTACCTTACCACCCAGCCCTTCCAGTTCTGGATATATAGCCAGAGAAATAGAAATCAGTATCTTGAAGAGAGGCCTGCACTGCCATGTCCATTGCAGCATTGTTCTTAACACCCAAGACATGGAATCCACTTGGGTCCAACAGCAGATGAATGGAAAAAAGAAAAAATGAGAGAGAGAAAGAGAGATAGATTAGATAGATATAAGCTGGGCTCGGTGGCTCACACCTGTAATCCCAGCACTTTGTGAGGCTGAGGCGGGGGATCACCTGAGGTCAGGAGTTCAAGACCAGCCTGGCCAACATGGCAAAACCCTGTCTCTACTAAAAATACAAAAATTAGCCAGGTGTGGTGGCATGTGCACCTGTAATCCCAGCTACTAGGGAGGCTAAGGTAGAAGAATCGCTTGAACCCAGGAGGCAGAGGTTGCAGTGAGCCAAGATCACGCCACTGCACTCCAGCCTGGGCGACAGAGTGAGACTATCTCAAAAATAAGTAAATAAATAAATAAAAATATTAGAGAGATGTAGATCTATAAAGTGTTAAAATAAAGATTATGAAACTGACGGGATGCACTCTTTGTGGCAATAATACTCCAAATTATAAATAAGACCTAAGGCTGTGACAGGCAGGAATTAAGTCACACACCCCTAAACTTAAAGAATAAACTATGTTCTAACCACAAGGATTTTTCTTTTTCTCTAACAGCCAAACAACCACTGGCCACAAAAAAATGATATGTGTGCGAGGTGACGAATATGTTAATTAGCTTAATTTAATCATTATATAATGTATACATATATCAAAACATCACGGTGTACCCCATAAATATGTATAATTATTATGTGTCAAACTTTTTTAACTTTAGATAAATTTTTTCAGATGAATAAAAATCGGAGACATTTAGAGAGTTTACCACTAACAGCACTTTCCTAAAGACATTTTTAAAGAATGTACTTCAAGAAGAAAATTTGTCACAGAGAGAAGGTTAGGACCATGTGTGGTGGCTCACACCTGTAATCCCAGCACTTTGGGAGGCCTAGGTGAAAGGATCACTTGAGGCCAGGAGTTTGAGACCAGCCTGGGAAACAAAGGGAGACTCCATCTCTACTAAAATTTTAAAAATTAGCTGGGTGTGGTGGTGCACACCTGTAGTCTCAGCTACTCAGGAGGTTGAGATGGGAAGACTGCTTGAGCCTAGAAGGTTGAGGATGCAGTGAGCTGTGATCGCACCACTGCACTCCAGCCTGAGGAACAGAGCAAGACCCTGTCTCAAAAAAAAGTACCTGGCCGGGCACAGTGGCTCACACCTGTAATCCCAGCACTTTGGGAGGCCGAGGCGGGCGGATCACTTGAGGTCAGGAGTTTGAGACCAGCCTGGCCAACATGGTGAAATCCCATCTCTACTAAAAATACAAAAATTACCCGGGCGTGGTGGTGGGCACCTGTAAGCCCAGCTACTCAGGAGGCTGAGGCAGGAGAATCGCTTGAACCCGGGAGGTGGAGGTTGCAGTGAGCTGAGATTGCACCATTGCCCTCCAGCCTGGGTGACAGAGCGAGACTCCATCTCACAAAAAAAAAAAAAGAAAAAAAAAAAAAAGCAATTACATGGGTGGACTTTGGAGAAGGCAGGCTGCCTTCCATCATGGTAGGCTTCATCCGTTCAGCAGAAGGCCTGGATAGAATGAAAGACTGGCCTCCCTGCAGCAGAGTCCTTGGACTCACACGGCACGTCGGCTCTTCCTGGGTCTCCAGCCTGCCAGCCCTGCAGGTTTTAGACTTACCAGCCTCCTTCATCCTGGAAGCCAATTTTCAAAAACCTCTCTGCACATGTGCGTCCCGTTGGTTCTGTTCTCTGACCAATGCAAGGAGGGTCCTACAGCAGAGGGCTTGCCAGTCACTCAGGGAGTCGCGGCTCGGGGCCCCTTTCCTTCCATCCTCCTCGTCCTGCCCCCCATATCAAAAGACGACTGACCAGAGAGAAAAGCTTGGGAATGGCTTTGAGGTACACGATCAAAGAAGTCTGCAGAAATGGGAAACGCAAAGGGTTGAAGAGAGGGACAGATGCTATTGATCGACATCTCAGAAGATCCTCTGACTGCCTTATGGAGAATGGACTGGAAGGTTCTAGAACAGGACAGGGAAGCTGGTGAGGAGGACATGGCTCAGACCAGGGCAATGGCCGTGGAAATGGAGTAAGTGGGTGGGTTTGCAAGGCTTCACAATGTCTCTGTGCAAGAGCCGGGCCGGGAGCTGGGGATGCAGATGGGCCGAGGGTGTAGGGCCAGGAGGAATGGTCACCAGAGAGGTGAGATGCCTGGGAGGCCTCCAGCAGGAGAACTCAAGGACATCAGGGTTGCAGAAGAGAAGCCTTGGCTGGTGACAAAGACGTGGGCATTGCTAGCACAAGGAAGAGAGCAGACACGGTTGTCTAGGGAGGAAGTGGAGAGGGGAAGGAAGATCGTCTAGGGAGGAAGTGGAGAGGGGAAGAAAGGGGTCTCCAGGCGCACTCCTGGAGGCCATGGGGTCCTGCCTTGAGTAGCAGACGGCGCGGGCACTTCTTGCCAAAGGCACAGCACAACCCAGGCCCTGATATGGGCACCTGACACCTACCACAGTTCTGAGCCTGCCCCGTGTGACACCGACCACGCAGGACTGAGTCTCAGGGCTGCTCTCAGGCTGGGGTGTTCTCTGTCATCCACAGAGTTTGGCTGGAATCCTAGCAAGGGTTCACGCTCTGGGCCCTTCCCACCTCCGCTCCTCTTGTTCCTGCCAAGCCACCTCCCTCCCCTTTAGCCCAGCCACTCCCGAGGGTCCCAGAACCACATCTTCCCAGGCAGGGCCCACAGGTGTCCTCCAGCAAAGCCCTGCTGAGCCTCCTTTTTCCAAAGCACTCCCTCTTCCCTTCCCCAACCCCACCTCACCCTGCACCCTCTAACTCCTTCTCAGCTTCTCCTCTCAGCCTGAATGTTCCCTCTGACCCCCGGATCAGGTGTGTGGAGGGCACAGGGGCTCTGGGGAGCACAGGGGCATGGCGGGGACACAGGGGCTCTGGGAGGCTGCAGGGGTGCAGCCCCTTTATGTGGATCTTGTCCCACCGGGGACCATCGGTTCCTTGCAGGTGGGTATCTTGTGGACGTTGCTGCCATCGGCATCCAGGGCAGGTCCTGACGCAGAGCCCCTGGCTGCACTGACACCTCTACCGGTTCCATTCCCGCCTGCCATCCTCCTGCTCACCCTCACTGGGTCCAGGGTCAAGGCCATAAAAGAAGAGGCCTGAAGAGTAAGTTTTACCAGGACCAGCCACAGTCTCACACGTGCTCCCACAACTGCCACTGCCTCCTGTATCTCCACCACCCCCTACCCCACGCCTTCCTCCCTCTCAGCCCTGGCTCAGGCAGTTCCTCCCTCCACAACATCCTTCCCTCCAGAGTCAGGACACAGGGAACTCCTCCCAGCCGGTCCTTTCCTTCCACACTGAACAGTCCCGAGCACACCCTCCGGCGGCCTGGGCACGCAGTGAGGGTCAGATCTCAGGTCCCTGCATCCTCCCCGAATGTCCCATCCCTCTCAGAACCTCTCACACTTGGACAGTCAGCCTAACTGTGGACCTCTCCCTGCCACCTGACCGTGAGCCAGCACCAGGCACCTGGCTCCATCCCCTGGAAAGGGGCTGCGGGGATGGGTGAGGCAGTGAGAGACCTGGGCGGTCAGAGAAGGCCCCTCCTGGGGGACACTGAGCCAGGCCTGAGGAGTCTGTGGGTCCTGGAGGGAGGAGAGAGCAGGAGATGGAGCCAAGTGAGGGCAGGGTAAGGGGGACAGAGGACGGGGTCCAGCTGAGGTCACAGCAGTGGCAGGGATGGCTCAGGCTGTGTGCGGAAAAGGGGCAGGATTTTATACTAAAGGCCACAGGGACCAGGGAAGTGTTTGAGGCAGGGTGGTATTCGGGTCCAGCCACGCTCACCTGTGTTTGATGTGTCCGTTTCAAATTTCACACTGCCTTTGCCATGGGGCAGCGGACAAGCACAGTCTGTCCCCAGTGCCCTGGCACAAGGCTGGCCTCTGCCTCTCTTAGCTGGACCCAGAGTCCCTGTGTAAGAGTGGGGGACTGTGGGTGGCACTCAGTAGAGGTCCCTGTACAAGAGTTGGGGGGAGACTGTGGGTGGCACTCAGTGGTGGTCCCTGCTGACCACAGCCAGTCCACTCCTAGAATAGGAATCTCTGCCAAATTTCCCTTCAGAGACTTGAAAGGTCCCTGGCCAGGCCTAGAGCAAGGCAGGCCCCACCTTCCAGTGTCTAGGCCTGTGGGATGGTGGACAGGCTCCAGGGGGCCCCCAGTGCTCCACGCCCCTGCAGCTCTCACCCTCAGGGACTCCCCTCCCCTTACACACAGGCTGCACCTGCCAACATGCTTCTGATGAAGCTAGCACAGCAGAGTGGCGGGATGTGGTTCCCGAGATCCGGTTACAAAGCCTGTGGCTCTGTCTTGGCTGTGGTCTCTGGCTCTCTCTTGCATCCTGGGGGTGCCGGCTGCTGTGCTGGGAGGAAGCCCTGTGGACAAGCCCAGGTGACAGTGATGAGGGGCTGAGTCAACAGCCGTGCAAGGGAGCTGGGGAGCAGATCCCCCAAGCTGAGCCTTCAGATGAGCCTGCAGCTCCAACCTGAAGGCTCGGCACAACCCACGAGAGACGGCAAGCCAGAGCCACCACAGAGCCTAGATTCCTGCCCCACAGACGCTGAGAGAATCAACTGTGTTGTTTTAAGTCCCTGTGTTTTGGGGCAATTTGCCACACAACAAAAGACAGCACAGGTGGGTAGGACCTGGCTTGTGCATGACCTGGGGTGGGGCAGGGGGTGCCAGCACACCCAAAGAATCATGTCTAAGAAGGGGCAGCCCCTACGAATGCCAGAGGCTGAGACCTGGCTCTGGGCTGCTCTTGGAGCAGAGACCCGGCTCTCCCCACACTGGGCTCGGTTGCCAGGGAGACGGAGATTCCTAACCCGGTTTCCAGGCTACTCTGCCGTCCTCCCCATGCACGTGGGTCGGCTTCACCCTATCAGGATTTTTGCAAGCAAGAATAACAACCGTGGTCATGATTAGCAGAAGAAAGGTCTTTAATGACACAGAGCAAACCAATGTCAAGGTGTGGCCCTGGCCCTTTCAGTCTGCACAGCCCTGCACGGACCTGGGGACAGGGGCCACACCTTCCTCCTCCCAGCCTAACCCGGCCCGGATCCCTGTTTCCAGGGCTGTAGGGCAGCGACAGGGTGACGGGGCTGCCTGGACACCCTGTCTGGGGACACTCCAACAAGCACCCTGCAACCGTGGCCCAAGCCTCCTTTCTATGCTCAAGGTCTGGCGGTGATTGGCGCGCCAGCTGTTCACACCCCAGAACCACCTCCCAGAGGCGAGGCAGGGCCAGAACCAGGGGCAGTGTCGGAGGCTGCTGCTCTTGGGCTATTTGGCTTCGGGCATCTGGGAGCTCTGAGGCCGACAGACACAGAGGGGACTGGCTGTGGAGGAGGCGTGGGGGCAGGCCCACAGGAGAGGTGCTGCACAGCACTGTCAGCACCCTCCGCGCTGCTGGAGGTGGGACCTGGGCGAGTCTCAGAGAAGATGCACCTGTCCCAAGGGCTTACACCTGAGTTACAGAGAAGACGGCGTTTCCCAAAAGACAGGCCCTACCCTCCAAGGCAGCCTGCTGGGGTAGGACAGAGACTCTCATGCACACAGTAAGCATTTCCTGAGGAGCTGCAGTGCTCAGATAAGGAGAAAAGCCCCTGATCCCCAAGGCTTCCAGGACAGTGGGGGAGGCAGTGTGCAGTGCGGGGCCTCACAGCGACGTCCATGGCCCAGCTCCCAGTACCCGCGAATGCGGCCTTATGGAAAAAGGGGTCTTTGCAGATATAATTAAGGATCTCAAGATCATCCTGCATTTGGGCTGGGTCCTAAATCCAGTGACAAGGTTCCTTACAAGAGACAGAAGAGGAGAGGAGCACAGAGGAGGAGGCCATGTGGCCCCAGAGCAAACTGGAGTCATGGCCACAGGCCAAGGAACCCTTCAAGCCACAGAAGCTGGAAGTCGGGGAGGATCCTGCCCAAGACCCTTCAGAGGAAATGAGGTCCTGCTGAAACCTTGACTTCAAACTTCTGGCCTCCAGAACCACAAAAGAATACATTTCTCATGTTTTAAGCCATGAGGTTTGTGGAGAGCTCTCACGGCAGCCCCAGGGGCCCGAGCCATCACCTCTGGCACTGGGTCCTCTTCAGGCTGACCCCTGTGTCCTCTGACATGACCCCGTGGCTTCCCCCAACACATTATAAACAATTTCAAGAGCACAGGACAAATGGAAAGAAGTTTACAATGAACACCCATATACCTGGCACCTGGATCCTACAATTCATATGTTGTTACTTTTGCTTTATCATATATTCATCCCAACCCATCTCCTGTTCTTGATGGACTTCCAAGTAAGCTGTAGCCACCTGCATGCTTCCCACAGAGACTCTAGCTTACACTTCACAACTACTTAACATATCACCAAACCTTATGTTCAGAGGTGAAACCACATTCAGTGAAATGCGTGCACCTCGAGGGTGCCATTGCATAGTTTTGACAAATGCATACACCCCTGTAACCCAAACCCCTAACAAAATGTAGACATTACTAACCCCCCCACCCACATCCTCCCCAGCCCAGCTCCGGTAAACCCCATCTTCTCCCTTCTGCAAAGGCAGCAACTGTTCTGACACTTGAAAACCATATAGGTTACTTTGTCCTGCTCTAAAACGTCACGTAAGTCACACCATGGGATCTGTATTCTTTCCTGCAGGCTCTGTGTGATGCGTGCCGCCAGGGTCGTGGCAGTTTGTTCCTTTGCGTGGCTGAGTGGCGTCCCACGCGTGAGCATTACAACATTTGCTTATTCACTTCCTTGTTGGTAGACCCTGGGCTGTGTGCCGTGTTTGACATGGGTGCATTCCTGAGTCCTCCATTCTCTTGGGTAAATAGCGGGGTACAGAGGTGCTGTGTCCAGAGTTGCTGTGTCCAAAGGTCAAGTAAATCGTTCCTTAAGAAATTGTCAGGCCAGGTGCAGCGGCTCACATCTGTAACCCTAGCACTTTGGGAGGCCGAGGTGGACAGATCACCTGAGGTCAGGAGTTCAAGACCAGCCTGGCCAACACCGTTAAACCTCACCTCTACTAAAAATACCAAACTTAGCCAGGCGTGGTGGCACATCTGTAATCCCAACTACTCAGGCAGCTGGGACAGGAGAATCGCTTGAACCTGGGTGGCGGAGGTTGCAGTGAGCAGAGATTGCGCCACTGCACTCCAGCCTGGGTGATGAGAGTGAAACTCCATCTCAAAAAAAGAAAGAAAGAAAGAAATTGCGAGACTTTTTGCAGAGCAGCTGTCCCACCTCATACTCCCACAGCGCATGCACAGACCAGCTGCTGCACGTCACACAGACACGTGGTGCTGAGCTGAACGGCCCTGAGCACTCCCAGGCCGTCCCACACACTTCCTGCTCTGGAGTCTGACGTTCTGTTATTGGATGGGAGGTCTTGACTGTGAGTTGTCCAGGTTCTTGGCATGTTGAACAAAGAATTGAACAAAACACACAAACAAAACAATGAAAGAACGAAGCATCAAAAGAAGCAACGAAAGTGCAGATTCATTGAGGCGAAAGTGCACTCCACAGATGGGAGCTCGGGGCTCAGGCAAGCGGCTCAGGAGCCCGACTGCAGTGTTCTTTAGGGTTCTTATGAGGCTAAAAGAATTTGGTAACACCCCTAGGTGCCCTTTTGAGGCCTCCAGCAGGTTACATCTCACCAAGGATTGGCCTGCGCTGCTGTTGGTCGGTCAGAGGCTGAAGTGGAGATTTCTGTCTCGTCATCCCAGGAGCAGATGTGGCCCGTGTGCTGCCTCGTCTCACCTGGAACTGGCTGCACCTGCTGCTCTTTCACTTCTGCCTTAACCCATGGTGACCCTAATTCCCTATTCTCCTGCCTCATTTCCAACCGAGAGACACCATCCCCAGAAATCTTTTTTTTTTTTCCCTGTCCCTGCCTACTGGGGTTCTGGCTGTCTGTCCCTAGGTAGTTAGGTGGGTCTCCGTGGACGCAGCAGCCTTGTACTTGCTTGTAAAGGCTGTAGCTGACTTGACCCGGTCACAATGGTTGGGTATTTTGGCCCAATTTTGGATTTTGTTCCCAAAGTGGCTGAAACCCTCGCACAAGTATCATACAGACATGGAATTGCTGAAAATGAAAGAGCAAAAAAAGTCAGTTAACAATTTAAACAAAGTTAGACCAGAAGTTAAGGCCAAAACTATGGCAATAACTGGTACTACCAAAGGAAGTAATGCAGATAGCAACCAGTGTTGCCAAGGTTCTGTGGGAGTTCCCAAAGACTCCATTTTATTTGCCTGGGAAATTATATTTTTAGTATTTTCTTATACTAAACCAGACTGGCTGATGCAAAAACAACATTCTTCCTTTAAATATAAGCAATTTCCTCCTTGCCAATACAAGCAAGTTCCTCCATCTAAGGCTCTTTGATTTTGTAAGACGACGGCAGCCAGGAGTCCAGCTGTTGCTGAAGTCTGGTGAGGCCCTCTGCTGTCCGAGGGACATCACAGTCTCCTGAGGCCCCTTATGCCGGATTCCAAGGCTCCTCCTCCTGCAGCTGATCCCGCTAAACCCAACAAGGAGGACACAGGTCTGGCATATCCCAGGCTTTTGGTAGTCATGCAAAGCCAACAAGGTTATGTTTAATAAACCAACAGTATGGTTAATTATTTCCCTTGCTGTGAGAAACATGCTTACCTGTCAAAATCCAAAGAATGGACTTAGAGGCACGAAGAACAGCGAAAGTGAGAGTGGCTCACACCTGTCATTCCAGCACTGTGGGAGGCCGGGGCAGGCGAATCACAAGGTCAGGAGATCGAGACTATCCTGGCTAACATGGTGAAACCCCGTCTCTACTAAAAATACAAAAAATTAGCCGGGCGTGGTGGCGGGCGCCTGTAGTCCCAGCTACTGGGGAGGCTGAGGCAGGAAAATGGCGTGAACCCGGCAGGCGGAGCTTGCAGTGAGCAGTGATCGCGCCACTGCACTCCAGCCTAAGTGACAGAGCCAGACTCCGTCTCGAAAAAAAAATAAGCAGTCCTGCAAGATTGGGTGTCTGGTAGACAGGCACACTCAGTACAGTTACAACAAGCAATTTGTCCCTAGTGCTTAGGTCCCTCCCCCGGTTCCTCATAGACTGAGTACTATGGGGTCACGAGCTTCCCAGACGTTGCCTATTAGTCGTTGGGTTGGGGTTTTAGGTGTTTTCTTTAAGGTTGTGTTGCTGCATTTTGTTACAGCCCACAATGCATTACAGTCATCTGGGGGGCTCTTCAAGTATTTGAATGATGACCCAGGTAGTCAGGCAAGCTGAAGAGAATAAAATTAGCTATTTTACAAGCTAGTCTAAACTCAGCTCTTTGGTTCGGGTGAGGGCAGCTAAGGGGCCCTGACCAGCAGCTGCTGGCTATTGAGTCAGGGGCATAGTGTACCTTGTTCTTCTGTAGTTTGCAGACCCAAGCCTATCTGGGGCATTTTATTTTGAAAATGGACCACCGTGTACATCATTTTCTACACTTGCTGACAGGCCAGTGTCCTTGAGAGCCATTAAGGTATGGCAGGCAAATGCCAAAAAGTTAAGATGATGCTGATTTCCCAGACTGGCTTCATTTGGGGTCTTTTGTGGCTTTTTTTAAAACAGAAAAACCATTTGTTTTATTATTACAAAGGAAGTGATTCCATCCATTCAGATGAAGGCAATTAAGTTGTAAAATCATAAAAGTGACTACAAGTATCCAGCTTACAGTAACTGTGCAACAAAGGCACCAGGGAGTGTTGGTGAGCATTTACTTATCTTTTGTCTGTCTTTTAAACAGGTACTGCACGTCTTCCACAGGTTCATGGGTGCAGTGGCTGGTGGGAGCCTCAGGTTCCAGGTCCAGAGCTCCAGGTGTTGCAGGCTTGACCTTGGAAAGATGGATCCAGCTACTTAATCCCAGTACTCTGACCTCCGAAGGCGTGGCCAACACCACTGAAAACAGTCCCTTCCATTTGGGTTGTAGTTGTTGAGCGGATGACTGTCTTTCCTTGTTTTTTCTTTGTTTGATTGATTGTTTTTGGTTTTGGTTTTTTTTCTGTTTGTTTGTTTGTTTTGAGATAGAGTCTCGCTCTCGCCCAGGCTGGAGTGCAGTGGAGCAATCTCAGCTCACCACAACCTCCATCTCCCGGGTTTAAGCAATTCTCCTCTTTCAGCCTCCCAAATAGTTGGGATTACAGGCGTGCACCACCATGCCCAGCTCATTTTTGTATTTTTAGTAGAGACAGGGCTCGCCATGTTGGCCAGGCTGGTCTCAAACTCCTGACACCAGGTGATCTGCCTGCTTCAACCTCCAAAGTGATGGAATGACAGGTGTGAGCCACTGCACCTGGCTGTTTCCATGTTTTAACAGGTACCTTATCTCCTGGCCTGATTTTGGGTTTCTGGCTAGTTCCTGGCATGGGGAGCCTTTGAATTCCAAACTTTCATAATCCCTGCTGAAATTGCACCAGGGTAACGATGTAGTATATTAACCCAGCTATTCTGGATCGTCAATTAGATTATAAGTTAGAAACAGCCTCCCATATAGCATTTCATATGGGCTCATTTTTTTTTTTTTTTTTTTTGCTTTCAGGGAGTTACAGAGTCTTAAGAGGGCTACGGGCAGTAAGCTGACCCGTTTCTGATGTTTCCTGACATAACTAAGCTAACGCCTGGTTTAGAGTTTGGTTAGCCCTTTCTACTTCCCTGAAGGATGGAGGCCTCCATGCTGAATGTAAACAGTATTTGATTCCGAGAGCCTTAGCAACCCCTTGGGTTATTTATCACTTTGGAGGCTCTGGGGTAACCGGAACCAGGGGACTATTCCTTTAAGAGACACTTTATAACCTCATAGGAATCGACAGTCTTGGTTATCTCCTTTTTCATTCCTCCAAGGAGTGCGTCAAGAAACTTTGCTGGATCCCAATCAGGGCTGGTGGTGGGCACCACATCTGGGCCCAGGTGATTGCCCTGGGGATTTCAGGCCAGCATATCATCTGCCTCGCGGCGGGCAGCCTCGAAAACCCTGTCCTTTTCCATAGGGGTGCAGCCGGTTGCCAGAACGAATGGACCTTTCTCCATGATCGATCAAAAGCCAGAGCCAGCATTTGGAAACCACCTGCAAAGCTGCCAGGGTCCTCAGAGTCCCTTCCCAGCTTTTCTTTACATTGTCACCTATCGGTCATGAGAAATGGGATTGCACTCAAGCTGTGGCCCTCCCGCCCCCGTGGCTTCCCTGGGAGGTGAAGCTGGCCCTCCCGTCCCCGTGGCTTCCCTGGGAGGTGAAGCTGGCCCTCCCGTCCCCGTGGCTTCCCTGGGAGGTGAAGCTGGCCCTCCTGTCCCCGTGGCTTCCCTGGGAGGCTACAGTGCCGGGGAGCTGCCGAGTCGGGGGTTCCACTCCTGGTGCGTTAGGGGCTTGGTGTAGTTTGTTCCTCTGGCTGGCCTGGCGTAGTTGGAGCATGTGGCAAAGGGTCATCTGGGGGTGGCCATCGTTCCCTCTGAGAGACAAGGGGCCTTGTAGGAGGGGGTCATCACCAAGGTCTGGCTCGGTCTTAGGACTTTTCTTCCGAGGGCCAGTGTTAGGAGCTTTACGGATTGAAGGATTCTGATGCAAAGCCACAAAGGCTTCACTGTATGGCATTTCTGACCATCTACCCTGCTTTTTGCAAAATAAGTATAATTGTAGGTTAGTATTATGATGAAGCCTTCAGTGTTCTGGCCATTGCCCCTGACTGTCTCGCCGACATTGTGGCCAAACAGTATTACAATAAAAACCTCAAGCATTTTCTTCTCAGATTGTCAGGGTCAAATTGATTCCAATGGTTGAGGGTGCAGCCAGGCAGGGAATCAGGTGGAATAGATGGGGTGGGTCCCACAGTGGTCTGGAAGAGAAACGAGACCCTAAGGAGGGTTTATCTGTGGACCCGAAATTTCTGCCTGGGGCGTCCCCCTGGGGAAGTCTCAGGTTTAGCCTTGGATCCTAGGGGCCCCTGCTTCAGGGTCCAGTCTTACCGTGTCAGACGTCTCTGACCTCAGGTGTGCACCAATGCCACTTGGGATGTTTTCTCTCCACAGCCAATGGCCCACTGTGATTCCCTTTGTTCCTGGATGTAATCCCTGGCTTTTCACGTCCCACCAATTTAGAAGGACCGTATCTTCCTGCATTCTCCATAGGGTTATGGTAGAGCCCTTTACTTCCAGCTCTTCATTTGTTCCAGGATGAAACTCAAAAATCCTATTATTAATAACATTAAAGCTGGTGGGGTGTTTCCTGTAGCCAGTGACACCAGAGAGTGGTATGTGAATCCCTGTGGCTGGTAATTTACTTTGCGGTCTGAGCAGGAGAAATAATGTTTAAATAGGAACCACCAAGACATGGGGTTTTCCCTAAGCTCGTCCTTTTCCGTACTCTCTGTGCACAAACAAAAGGGGCACGCAGATGGTAACGGGGGCTCAAATGCAACAATTTTGCAGTCCCTGGTCCCCACAAAGCATTAGCAAGGCAAGGGCAGAAAGTAGAAGATGAAGAATTAAATCATCTCAAAGACATTATTGCTGCACATACACAAATCTGACCGTTGCATGGATTTGTCTTGCTCTCAGCAGGACCTAGGTCTCCTGTTCCATGACCGAGTTATCCGGTTACTAGAGACTTCAAGCGGCAGGCACCCTAGTGGCTTTTAACTGCCTAACCCATTCCCGCAAATGGCGGCTTTGACAAAAGAAAGATAAACAAGAAGAAGGAAAGGAAATCTAAACCCCAGACCATGGGGCTTACCTCCTGGCTGGCTCTCCAAAATATGTTACCAGATAGAAACTCTTGACTATATGCTGTCCGGGTTCTTTGTACAAAGAATTAAACAAAAGGCACAAACAAAGCAGCAAAAGAATGAAGCATCAAAACAACAACAACAACAACAACAACGAAAAGTGCAGATTCACTGAAGCGAAAGTGCACGCCACAGAGCGGGAGCGGCTCGGGCAAGCGGCTCAAGAGCCCTGACTGCAACGTCTTTTAGGGTTCTTAGGAAGCTGAAAGAATTTGGTAATGAGGAAAGAGAGAGACCCTCTCATATTGTTTTATATTGTTTTATACTCAGTACCTGTTTTAAGAAAAAAACTATAAAGTAAAACCAAAGACAGGCAACCCGGCGCCAGGCCCGGAACCAGGCCTGGGTCTGCCTGGCCTAAACCCAGTAGTTAAAAATCAACCCATGACTTAGAAACCAATGTTCCTGACATTGTGTAGAAGGACATTGTGAAACTCCCTGCCCTGTTCTGTTTCTCTCCAACCACGAGTGCATGAAACCCTGTCACGTATCCCCTAGATTGCTCAATCAATCACCACCCTTTCACGTGAAATCTTTAGTGTTGTGAGCCCTTAAAAGGGACAGAAACTGTGCACTCGGGGAGCTCGGATTTTAAGGCGGTAGCTTGCCGATGCTCCCAGCTGAATAAAGCCCTTCCTTCTACAACTCGGTGTCTGAGAGGTTTTGTCTGCGGCTCGTCCTACTACAGTAACACCGCTAGGTGCCCTTTAGAGGCCTCCAGCGGGTTACAACGTATGAAGGATTGGCCTGTGACCAGTCAGCAGCTGGAGACTTGACCCACAGTCAATCAGAGGCTGAGGTGGAAACTTCCGTCTTGTCATCACAGGAGTGAGGATGTGGCCTGTATGCTATCTCGTCCTGCCTAGAACTGGCTGCACCTGCTGTTCCCTTGCTTCTGCCTTAGCCCTTGGTTGCCCTAATTCCCTACTGTCCTGCCTCAATTCCTCTGCAGCTCTGTTCTTTCAGTGGTGATGGTACTTAGATCCCATAATGTAGACACAGGTGTGCTCACTGCTATGGGGTTTGCGTTGCCTCTATGTCTCTGCAGTTAGCAAAGTTAGGACATAAGTCTCCTTTTCTTTATTATTTTTTGAAACGGGGTCTCCCTCTATCACCCAAACCGGAGTGCAGTGGCACCCTCACAGTTCACTGCAGGCTTGACTTCCCATGCTCAAGTGATTCTCCCACCTCAGCTCCCACAACTCCTGCCCCGTCACCAGCAGCAGCAGCAGCAGCAGCAGCAGCAGTAGTAGCTGGAACCACAGGTGTGCCACCACACTGGCTTTTTTTAGTAGACATGGTGTCTCACCATGTTGCCCGGGCTGAGTATCCTTTCTAAAAAAGGAAACAAATCACATGCTCGCCCTCTTTCCAATTCAAAACTAGGATTTCAGGGCTTTTATTTAACTTGATTTTTTAAACCTGTATCTCTTCATTTTTATGCTGAAAAAACTTTGTTTTTAAGAATATTCGCATACTCGCTTTATTCTATGACATAATAGTTTCAAAATAAAAAGGCTAGCATTGTTACAAAGAAGAAGGCAATGAACTAAGAACAAGACTTCTCTGCAGTTCCTTTCGTCCTTGGAGTGTGTCCCACCAGGATGTATCTTCAAAGTGCAGTGTTCTGAGGCTGCTAGAATAATTATCTTGTCTGTAAAATTAATTTACCAACTTGATGTACAGTTTGAGGTTCCTTTGTTTCCATTTGTTCCCAGTTCCTGGGGATTTTTATTTAGTATTTTTATTGCATGCAGAAAACTACATACACACCATTACAAAACCAACGCTTTGATGTTGACTTTTTGAGAAAGTGCATTCTGAGAAGTCTCTTTCTTTTTTCCTGTCCCCCTACCCCCAACCTGTTCTCTCCTTTCACCTATAAAGTTAATCTTGTCATTGTTTCTTTTTTGCAAATATATAAAAGAGTTGTTTGTATTTACATTCTTCCCCTTACACAAAAGGTGGCATCCCCACGGATCCCCACGGATCTCCATGGATCCCCACAGATCTCCATGGATACCCACGGATACCCACAGATCCCCACGGATACCCACAGATCCCCACAGATCTCCACGGATCCCCACAGATCCCCACAGATCTCCATGGATACCCACAAATCCCCACAGATCCCCACAGATCTCCACAGATCCCCACGGATACCCATGGATACCCACAGATCCCCACAGATCCCCACGGATACCCACGGATACCCACAGATCTCCACGGATACCCACAGATCCCCACGGATGCCCACAGATCCCCACGGATCCCCACGGATCCCCACAGCGCCGTTCTTCCCTAGATTTTCACGTGGATTCATGCAGCCTGGAGAAGGCTTCCTATCAGTGCTTAGGGACCGTGCCACTCTTTCCGACAGCTGCGTGGTCCCCCGGGGGATGTGCACCCGTGCACTGGGACAACCATGCAGTGATGGGCAGTGGGGAGGCTCCCAACTCCAGCTATTTCCAATAGCGCCCCATCGAGAAGCTCCGCACTGCGTCATTTTGCGTGTTGGGGCTGCGCCTCTGGGATGGAATCCTGGGAGTGGGCAGAAGGCTAACCCAGACACAATCTTGCAGGGCACTGACAGATTCTTCTCCACTCCCGCAGCCATGCCTGCGTGGACGTTTCTTCACAGCCTCACCCCAGGGCAGGCCTGCTGACCCGCCGAGACTGCTGGATTTTGCCGATATGAGGGACGAGAAAAGACATCTCAGTGCAATTTTAATTGGCATTTTTCTGACTATGAAGGTGGTTGAGCCTCTTTTTGTGGAGTTAAAGAGACATTTGTAAGGATTTTTCTGTAAACTGTTCATAAGTTTTCTAAATTTTTCTAATTTTCCCTTAGATTTTTAGGAACTCTTTTTGCATGCACAGAAATCAGCCCTTTGGCTCCTAAGCTTCCATTTCCCTCCCAGCTTGTCATTTGTCTTTTGACCTCCTTTCTTCCTTCTTTTCTTTTTCCCTCCCTCCCTTTCCCTGTCTTTCTCTGTGTGTGTCTCTCTCTGTATGTGTCTCTCTGTGTCCCTCTTTGTGTGTGTCTGTGTGTTTGTGTGTGTCTCTCACTGTGTGTGTCTCTGTGTGTGTGTGTCTGTGCGTGTCTCTCTCTGTCTCTGTGTGTGTGTGTCTCTGTGTGTATGTCTCTGTGTGTCTCTCTGTGTGCGTCTCTCTGTGTGTCTGTGTGTGTCTGTGTGTGTCTCTGTGTGTGTGTGTGTCTGTGTGTTTCTGTGTGCATCTGTGTGTGTGTGTCTGTGTGTGTGTGTCTCTCTCTCTGTCTCTATGTGTGTGTGTCTCTCTGTGTCTCTCTGTCATTGTCTGTCTCTCTGTGTGTGTATGTCTCTCTCTGTGTCTCTCTGTGTGTGTGTCTGTGTGTCTCTGTGTGTGTCTGTCTCTGTGTGTGTCTGTCTCTGTGTCTCTGTGTGTGTCTCTCTCTATGTTTGTGTGTGTCTCTGTGTGTGTGTGTCTGTGTGTCTCTGTCTCCCCCTTTCCTCCTTTGTTGCTGTTACCCTCAGCATGCTTGTCTCCCCTCCCACTCGCATCAGTCACACAGGGCTCCCTCCTGTGGAGGGCACAGCTCGCTGCAGGTTGGGGACACCCTGGGGACTGAGGCTCTTCCCTTTGTTTGGCGTCCTTGGCCTCTGATGCTCTTCCCAGAAGTGCTGCAGGCTCTGTGACATGTTTGGACTGGGTCACCTCCCCGTCTCACTACTACCAAAGGGAGCGTCTGTGTGTGTGCGTGTGTGTGCATGTATGTGCATGTGTGTGCGTGTGTGTGCATGTGTCTCTCTGTGTGCATGTGCGTGTGTGTGTGCAAGTGTGTGTGCATGTGAGCATGTGTGTGCATGTGTGTGCATGTGTGCATGTGAGCATGTGTGTGTGTGTGTGTGCGTGTGTGCACGTGTATGTGCATATGAGTGTGTGCGTGAGTGTGTGCACGTGTGTGTGATCTGCAGACTCTTGGGTCAAAGGCTCCTCTGCAGATGAGGAAGGGTGGCTGGTGAAGTTTCAGGGACTGCCCTGGGGGCTCCTGTTCACCCACTGAGCTATGGGGGCCCCCAGACCCTCAAGTTCCTGCCCCTCCTCAGCCCTGCCTCTCCAGCCTTAGTCGGGCCTGGGAGCCTGGACAGCCTTGGCCTGGGTCTGCAGTCTGCAGCTTCTTCCCCTGAAGCGAAGCATCCCTAGTTCCCTGAGCCCCCTCCCCATCTCCCACCTCCTGGCCCCAGGCTCTGCATTTGCTCCTGTGACATCGCACTCCGCCCCCAGCTCCGGCTCCCCGGGTGTGCGTGTTCAGTACCGGCCTGCACACAGCTGAGCTCAGTCCGTGTCTGTGGAGGAGGGGGCTGGACTCAGGGGCTCCCTGACAGACACTGCAGGTGCCAGGTCCGGGGCACTAGGACCCTTCCAAGGAGAAACGGTATGGGGAGGGCTGAGCTTGTGAGGGAGCCCTGGGGGCCAAGCGGCGGTTTGGGGGAGCAGGTGTTGGGAGGTCTGGTCTGGGTCTCCCTGTGGTCTTCTGTTCTTCCAGAGGTCAGATTTCCTGCAGGGACTGGCAGCCCCGCCATACCCAGAGGCTGAGTGAGCTGGCCGAGAGGGCCAGGTGGGAGGTGACACTCAGCCTCGCCTCACAGCAGGGCCTGTGGGTGGGCGGTGGAGGAAGGCCCCTGAGGGTTCACCTGGGGCTTGGGAGGTGACATTGCCTGTCACCTGAGCTGGCGCCCCATGAGCAGAAGCCAGCCCTGTATGCGAACTTCCGGGTCAGGAGCGGGGCCAGACCCACGGGGCTCCCCTACACATCCCTGGCAGGTGGGACAGCCCTGTGGCCGGCCGAGGCCCAGGCATG
This sequence comes from Theropithecus gelada, assembly GCF_003255815.1. Classification (NCBI taxonomy): domain Eukaryota; kingdom Metazoa; phylum Chordata; class Mammalia; order Primates; family Cercopithecidae; genus Theropithecus; species Theropithecus gelada. The sequence continues at coordinate 145,398,703 of NC_037676.1, forward strand.
AAGAGAGCCTGGACCCACCTTCAGAGCAGGAGGGGGTGTGACGGGCGGCTTGGGCCACGCCTGCATTGTCTTCTGCAAGGGTACGTGCTCAGTGGGGTGGACAGATCAACCATGGCCCATCTCAGATATCCGGGGTGGCAGGGGCCATACTTGGGGGTGCAGGTGCCCTGTGCAGAGGGGCATGGGCACTGGACCCAGGTCCCACCTCACCTGCAACCCCTCAGCCAAGGGCTGCTTTGCAGGTGAGGGTCCCTACCCTGGAACCCCCAATTCAGTGCTGGGGCTCAGTCCCCACACTCCTGGCCAGGATGGAGAGCACTGGATGAGAAGGGGACAGGAGTTTCCGGGGAGTCGAGGCATGGAGCCACTGCGCACGGCAAGCCTTCATGCTGTGCAGTACCCACGTCCCCTGGTCTCACCACCCACTATTCTGTCCAGCCAGATTGCTCCATCCGAGGACGTGGGAGGATGGCAGGGGCCCAGCCTGAGGCGGGCTCCATGGACAGAGCAGTGGTCTGGCTGTGACCTGTCGCACTGCAGAGGGGTCTGGGCCGAGGCCACCTGGACCTCACTGGAGACTGGCCAGGCAGGTGTGTCAAGGTCTGGGTGGGCCATCCCAGAAGCATATGTGCGTCCCAGGGAATTGACTGTGATTAAGTTTGCCACCCGGCACGACAGAGGCTGACTTGAAATTAGGCCGAATCACTGAGAAGTACTACTAATATTTAGAAATACCGAGGTTGTCCCCCCACACATCCATCTCCCTCCTCTTGAGGACCCACTATCCCCACGGGGGCCTGGGCTGTGGGGGAAGTGGGCTCAGGTCTGAGATCATCGAGGGCCTCTCCCTGGCCTTGGCTTATGGTTCAGTGGGTTCATACACCCTCGGCCCAATGAGGAGTGAGCAGCCCTGGGATGGGGCGTACAGGATCTCTGGGAAGCGGCCCCCACACACCCACAGAGAAGCAGAGCTGCCCTTGGCAGCCCTTCAGGATCCAGGTTTGAGATGAAGCCGATATGACAGGAGATAGAGCAGAGAAATGGAAAGATCCTGAGGCCCTAGTGCCATCAGCAACCAGCTGAACCAAGTTCACCCAAGCCCGCGCTCTCCTGACCTCCGCTCCTCCAACCAGGGGGTCCCTGGGCTGTGCAAAGAACCAGCTGCAGCATCAGTCAAGCTGCTGTGCACTCTAAGTTTGTTTTCCATTTCATTAAGTTCTGTGATTATCTGTGTTTCATTCTTTCTTCAGATTTATATTGCTCTTTCTCTAACTTTCTGAGATGGATGCATAGCTAATTAATTTTCAGCCTTCTTCTCCAATGTATGCATTTAAGGCCAGCATCTTCCTGCTGAATTGGACTTACTGTGAAATTCCCTTCTTCATCTCCAGTAATTACATTTACCTCCAAAGTGCTTTGCCTGCTGGAAATGCAGCCACATCAGCTTTCTGGTTGGCACTGGGTGCTTAACTCTCTCTCTGGGTGATGTGATAGGTGTGTTTCTTGTAGGCTGTATACACTTGGCTTTATTCATCCTTTTATATATGATGTAGCTGCTGCTGGAGTGGGGTTTAAATCTTTAGATGCTTTCTGCCTGTCTGGGCTTCACGATGCCCCTTCAAATAATTCCTATCACCTCCCTCCCATTGCTCAAAATCCCAGGTCCTCCTGGCTCCTGTGTCTGCTCAGCCAGCACCTTTCCTTGTTCATCCTTGTGCCCTGTCATCCTGCCCACTCCCTTCACACTGAGGACAGGGGCGTCTGTTCCACCGGCTCCCACCAGTGTAGACAGCCTCCCACACAGTGCATGTGGACGCCCTACGGTGGGTGTGGACCCAGCCAACATCTCCCTCTGGTCCCTCCCTCCCTCTCCCTCTCCCCTCCAGGCCCTTTTCCCCCACCTGTCGGTGCTCCCGTGGCCCCCACATCTCTGCCTCCAAGCCTGTCCCCGGGGCTGAGCCGGAGTAGGCCCAGGAGCCCTGAGCGATGCTTGTGCTCTCAGTGAGTCAGGAGATGAGGGTGATTCTGGAGAAAGGACCTGGCCGGAAGTGGGAAGTTTCAGAACAGAGAGAAGGCCCACCCAGCGCCCACTCGGTGCTCAGGAGACCCCTGCCCTCCCCTGTCCACTCCCTCCTGCCTCCTTCCCTCTTCCGGACCAAGCCTCAGCCCTTTGCTGCCTGGATTTTCTTTTTCCTCGTGAACCTGCATATCCAGCCCTGCAAAACCCGCCCGCCTCTCCCAGGCGCCCCAGGAAGCGAAATTACGGTGGAGGCCCTTGGGGACGCGCTCCCCACTGTGGGGCAGAGGGGCGGCCTCTTCTCACCTGCTCTAACCCCTGCCTGGGGGGACACCTCCTCTCCAGCTCGCGGGGACCAGGACTGACCCGTCAGGAAGCCGACTCCGCGCTCGGTCCCTGCTCGCCGGTCTTCTCCGAGGCTTCCTCCCCGGCTCCGGCCTGGGCGTCGGGAGCCCTCCCTGGAGCGCACCTCTGCGCCCGCACCTCGCACCGCGGTCCTGCTCCCGCTGCTCCCGCTCGGTCCTCCCTCCTCCAGCACGCGCCAGGGCTCGCTTCTCCGTCGGAAGACCCTCTCCCCCTGCCGCACGGCTGGTCCAGCGTCCCGGCCATGCCTCCTCTGCCCGCGCTGAAAGGACCGCTTACACCCGGGGACTTCTCCGCTCCGGACACGCCTGGCGACCTGGCAGGCGCCACCTCCTGCACTCCGTGGAGAGCCTGCTCTGCGCCCACACCTGCCTGTCCCGCCCCAACACCTGGTTCTCCTCCAAACCCTGCCCCCGCTTGCCCTGTCCCGTCTTCCCCCCTCTTATGCAACTGACCAGCATGTCGCACCCACTCCACCCCAAACCTCACCCCACCCTTCCCTACCTCAGCATCTCTACCCTGGAACAAAGGACTGGGAACCAATTGAGAGCAGTAAGAAAGGATTTGTACCCTAACCTTAACCCCGACTCTAACCCTAACCCCAACACCTGCAGCTACTGGCAACGGAGCCTGGCCCCTGAGCCCGAGCACAGAGGCTAACGGGTGCAGTGGGCACTGAAGGGCCAACCCAGGGGTCCCAGCTGGTCTGTGCCCTCCCACTGCCCACTAGTCACCCCCTCACAAGGAGTTTCACATAGCGCAGACATCAAACCACAAAATCCTAAGCTGCTTGTGTGTGCATGTATGTTTGTGTGTATGTGTGTGTGCACGCATGTGTGTGTTTGTGTATGTTTGCATGTGTGTGTTTGTGTGTGTGCGTACATGTTTGCATGTGTGTTTCTGTGTATGTTTGCATGTGTGTGTTTCTGTGTTTGTGTGTGTATGTTTGTGTGTTTATGTGTTTCTGTGTGTTTCTGCATGTATGTTAGTTTGCATGTGTGTGTTTCTGTGTGAGTGTATGTTTGCTTGTGTGTGTGTTTCTGTGTGTGTTTGTGTGTGAGTGTATGTTTGCATGTGTGTTTCTGTGTTTGTGTGTGTGTTTCTGTGTATGTGTGTGTTTCTGTATATGTCTGTGTGCATGTATGTTTGTTTGCATGTGTGTGTTTCTGTGTATGCACGTGTGTGTTTCTGTGTTTGCGTGTGTGTCTCTGTGTGTGTTTGCATGTGTGTATGTGTGTCACAGTGTCAGCCCTGGCTGGGGTCTGGCTGTGTTGCACCATCATCTGTCTGGGACTCCAGTCCTCCGCAGGGTGTCCCCGTCCGTCGTTCCTCTCAGGGTTCAGCTTTTCCGGCTCTGATGCAGGAGGCAAGTGCCTGGCCATACTGTCCACAGGGAAGTGGTCTCGGATTCCCAGGGCTGATCACAGGCAACGCCTCCTGAGTGCATACGTGAGAACGGATACCCTAATGAGAACATGGGAGTGGGGGACACCCATGAGTAGCCATGTGAGGGCCTGGAGAGAAAGATGAGGCCAAGGGACCCACCTTCCCTGGCGCTTGTCAGATCCCCGCAGAGCCTGGGTGGGAGCCCCATGGAGGGTGGAGCCCCGTCCCAGAGCCAATGTGCCACTACTTCTTCCTTTTCTGGGCCCTGGGACAGACCTGTGTTCGGGAAGCACTGATGTTCCATAGGCGACCCCAAAGCCTGAGATTCTGGCCCTGGACGAAGACTGCATTCAGGGGAGCTCTGAATCCCTGAAGTCCAGGTGTAGTTTGAGAAGATAGTGGTAGGTACACCCACAAATAGTCTCTGTCACCTGCTGTGCTGGACCCTGAGCTGAAAACTGAGGACAGAGAAATAAAGAGGGGGTGGAGATGCTGGGAGGAGAGAGGATGACAAGAGATACGGGTGTTAAGGGCTCCCCAAGGGAAGGGAGCGGTTCCTGGGGATCTGCCCAGAAGCCTGTCCTACTGGAGGTAGCACCTGACCTGAGTCTTCAATAATGACACCTCAGCCCCACCCCACCCTTCGCCCAGCTGCAGTGCTGGCCAAGAGGAGACCCTCGGAAGCTATTCACAGAGTGAATGGGAGATGGAGGATGCAGGCCAGTGGGCACTGGGTTGGCAGGGAAGTGAGCCCTCTGGGGAGAGGGGCTGCCTGCGGTGAGGGAAGGTGGGAGATGAGGCAGCTTCAAGGGTGGTGTGAGGTGGAGGGTGGCTCTAAGATGAGAGATATGGTCTCTGGTAAAGAGTGGAGGAGAGGGGGCAGGCTGGGTCATGGGGGGATGGACAGATGAGACCCCCCCAATTCGACCCCAGAGCCAGGACCCCAAGCCCCCAGGCCTCAAGTGGCCCAGCTTGCTGAAGTCCACATCCTCTGTCCTGCAGGGGATCTTGCTGTTCCAAGTCTCAGGAGGACACTCGGCCTACTGGGCTTCTGTTGGGCACCAGGAAGAGGTTTGGGGAGGGAGTCCTGGATGCCCCTCTGTGTGGGAGACCTTGTGACTGTGCTGATGTGACAGAACCACTGGGGGCAGTGAGTGGAGGGTCAGTGTACATAACCCAGTGCCGTCGGTGTAAATGTTCAAACATGGGTTTAAATGTTTATCAAACCCCCAAAATTATGAACCCCAGGATATCCCCCGCACCCATGCTCAGGCACATTGGCTGTGGTGCCTGGAGATACGCTCAGGCTCACCCCTGCCTCCACTCAGGGTGAACGAACGCAGACAGCACCAGCCGCCGAGCCCCCCGGGCAGACTCAGACCCGGTCTGGGACCCCAGGGCTCCGGAGCTGGCACTAAAAATGCCCATGCCGCTCACTGCTTCCCCACACTGGCGTGGCTTCCCCACACTGGCATGGCTACTCCGGAGACAGCACGGGTGCTGCGAGCAGAAAGCCCGGGATGCGGGGCAGGACGGCTTTCCTAGGAAATCCTCAGCTAAGGCGGGAGCTCAGGATGGGTGGGAGTGGGCCAGGTGCAGACAGAGGGGAGACAGTCCGGCCGCATGGAGCAGCAAGGACCCTGGGGCAGGAAGGGGCCTGAGTTGGAGACCGGCAAGGAGGGCGGGGCTGGGGCAGGGCCATGAAGGACTCTGGCTTTGAGAACACAGTGGGAAGCCCCCAAAGGGTTTAAACAGGGAAGTGGCCAGGCCACCCGCACAGCTGGTGAGGCCATTCCACTGCTGCAGGAGAATGGGTGCAGGGGTCAGGAGCCCAGCACGGGGAGGGGCACCCTGGCCAAGTTCCAGGTGAGAGGCTGTTAGGCCGGGACCAGGCGGTGGCCCTGGGGAGGAGGAGAGACAGACAGGCCTCCTGGAGCCCTGATGGCTCCTGCAGGCGGCTGGGCCTGGCCTGGTCTCCTCTCCAGAAGACAAGCCCTGCCTTCCTGCCTCTCCCTGCTGTGTCCTGCCTCTCCCTGCTGTGGTCTGAAAATTGGTTCCCACCCAAAATTCAAGTTGAAACTTAATCCCCAGTGTGAAAGTATCAAGAGTGGGCCTTCGGGAGGTGGTTAGCCAGGAAGGTTCTGCCCCACGATGAGATCAGGACATCAGTCAATCAGGAACAGCCCATCAGTCAATCAGGAACAGCCCATCAGTCAATCAGGTACAGCCCATCAGTCAATCAGGAACAGCACATCAGTCAATCAGAAACAGCCCATCAGTCAATCAGGAACAACCTATCAGTCAATCAGGAACAGCCCATCAATCAGGAACAGCGCATCAGTCAATCAGAAACAGCCCATCAATCAGGAACAGCGCATCAGTCAATCAGGAACAGCCCATCAGTCAATCAGGAACAGGCCCTCACCAGACACTGCAGCTGCTGGGCCTTTTGCTCTTGAACTTCCAGTGCCGTGATCTTGGATTTTCTGGCCTCCAGAACCGTGAGTACTAAATATCTGCTGTCTATAAATTCCCCAGTCTAGGGGGGTTTTGTTATAGCACCCAAATGGGCTAAGATGTGACCCTCAGGCTAGGACCACCCTCAGGCCATCCCCACCCCTCTGGGTTCTCCCCATAACCTCAGCCGAGGACTCCTCCCCACACCCACCCCCATGGGCTCTCCCCACTTCCATTACGCACCCCCTACCCCCACCCCGTGGGCTCTCCCCACTGCCATCCAACCCCACACCCCTGTGGGTTCTCCCCACTCCCACCCCAAGCCCCCACCCCCGTGGGCTCTCCCCACTCCCACC
>NC_037676.1:145405663-145428479 GCF_003255815.1 Theropithecus gelada
TGCCATGGGCTCTCCCCACCCCCACCCCCGTGGACTCTCCCCACAGATGCCGCCTCTCCCCATCTTTGCTGTGTGCCCCATGTTTGGCCCCGGGTGTTTGTCGGTGTCTGCTGAGGGTCTCCAGGCATCTCAGGCCCCACAGGGATGATATCACTGGCCAGCTCCCTCGGGGAGCAGGCACCCTCACCTGTCCACTGTCTGACCATGTTACGCACACCACATCAGTGGGGGTCTCAGGCCTCATAACCCTCGTCCTGGTGCCAGGTCCCTGGCACTGGGGGAGGAGAGCAGAAGAGAAGGGGAGGGCTATCTTCCCTAACCTCCCCAGTCAGGGCCTTTGGAGAGTGCTCCCACCCACACCCACCTCTGGACAGACTTCAGGGTTTGTCCCTGCCGCCTTCTCTCTTGTGCATGGCTGCCCAGGGCAGGAGGGTAGGGTGTGGACCCCAGCCCTGCAGCTCCTCCTGGGGGGTGGAAAGGGACAGAAAGGTGGGCCCAGTGGGGGAGGTGCATCCTGAGCCCCTGAGTGTGGCTGGGGGAGGAGGTGGCAGTGCCGGGGCTGGCAGGGGTCTGGAGCCACCGACCCTCTCCCACTGGCTTCCTAGTTATGGTTGATGATGAGGCTTGTGCAGAACTGGAGGCTGTACTGGCTGCTGCAGAACAGATGTATTCAGGCCTTGGCCTTGGGGGATGCCCTGCATGAAGGGGACGTGTGGCCGGCCCCCGAGCACGGAGCCCTCCATCCCTGTGCAGGTCCTGATGGGCCTGGGTGAGCCTCTCCCCTTCCTCCCACCCCAGCCCAGCTCTGCTCCTCTCTAGCTTGGGGGCAGCGCACTCCTTATTTTGGAAATGTTTCTGTAAGGAGGTAAGAAAAGCCTCCTGGGAGGCTGGCAGGGTGGCTGTTCTCCTCTCCCTGTCACACCTGCCACCTGCGGCTGTCCCTGGGCCGCCACCTCCTCACCAGGTCTGGGTGTGAGTAGGACAGCACTCTGGTGCCTATCCAGGGTGGGGGAGTACAGGAACCCTGCCAGGTCCCTGCCTCCCTCCTCTCACGGTGAGTGTCGCCCTGTGTTTGTTTCCTGCCACTGCTGTAACCGATTATCACAAACGTATCACCAACGCCCAGCTTCAAACAACCAGAAGGCTCTGTGGGGAAATCCTTCCTGGCTTCTCCCAGCATCTGAGTGGCTCTTAGGCGGTGGGCCGCTGTGGCCGTGGCTGCTGTGGCCGTGGCCGCATCCTCCGATCCTTCCTGTGTCTTCACGTGGCCTCCTCGTCCTTTCTCTTCTACCGACACTTGCCCTTGGATTTGGGACCACCCCAAATCTAGGATGACCTCACCCCCAGACCCTTAACTTAAGCACAAAGGCCTTTTTCCAAATGAGCTCAGTCACAGGTGCCCAGGGCCAGGACGCGGACATACCTTGTGGACACCACTCAGCCCATTGCAGATGGGAGCATTTGAGCATCAAAAGTCAGTATAGTAAGTTCAAGAGCTCTATTGTCTATTTTATTAATGGTGACTACCATTAATAAAAACAGTCCGTATTCTTGAAAATTGCTGAGAGTAGTTGTAAATGTTCTCGCTTCAAATGCTAACTATATGAGGTAATGTATGTGTTAATTTGCTCAATTTACCATTCCACAATGTACACATATTTCAAAGCCACTTGTTGTACACAATATACACAATTTTTATTTGTCTAAATAAATAAAATGTCTTAGAAAAAATAATGACTGCAGTTTATTAAACCATACTGAACATAGGTGAGTCATGAATTCATAATGAAAGGAAGTTAGAAAAACCTGGTATATTCATCCATTCGTGCAGAGCTATAATTACCTGAGGCTGGCACGGTGGCTCACGCCTGTAATCCTAGCACTTTGGGAGGCCGAGGCAGGCAGACTGCCTGAGCTCAGGAGTTCAAGACCAGCCTGGGCAACACGGTGAAACCCTGTCTCTACTAAAACATACAAAAAAAAAAAAAAAAAGCCAGCCATGGTGATAGGCGGCTGTAGTCCCAGCAACTCAGGAGGCTGAGGCACGAGAATCACTTGAACACAGGAGGCAGAGGTTGCAGGGAGCTATGATCATGCCGCTGCACCCCACAGTCTGGGCAACAAAGTGAAACTGTCTTAAAAAAAAAAAAAAACCCACAAGACTGGGTAATTTATAAAGAAAAGAAGTCTAATTGACTCACATTTCCACAGACTGTACAGGAAGCAGGACCAGGGAGGCCTCAGGAAACACGATCACGGCAGAAGGTGAAGGGGAAGCAGGCACAGCTTACGTGGCCAGAGGGAGGAAGAGAGAGAGGAGGAGGAGGACAGAACGAGGGGGAAGGTGCCACACACTTTCTTTTTTTTTTTTTTTTTTGAGACGGAGTCTTGCTCTGTTGCCCAGGCTGGAGTGCAGTGGCGCAATCTCGGCTCACTGCAAGCTCCGCCTCCCGGGTTCACGCCATTCTCCTGCCTCAGCCTCCCGAGTAGCTGGGACTACAGGCGCCCGCCGCTGCACCCGGCTAATTTTTTCTATTTTTAGTAGAGACGGGGTTTCACCATGGTCTCGATCTCCTGACCTTGTGATCCACCCGCCTCGGCCTCCCAAAGTGCTGGGATTACAGGCGTGAGCCACCGCGCCCGGCCCACACACTTTCAAACAACCAGCTCTGGGGAGCACTCGCTCACTACCACGGGAACAGCAGGGAGGAGCTCTGCCTCCATGATCCAGTCACCTCCCACCAGGCTCCTCCACCAACATTGGGGATTACAATTCAACAGGAGATCTGGGCAGGGACACAAACCCAAACTACATCACCTGGGCACGGGGCAGCAGCTTGGGTCTCCCAGGAGTGGAACCTGAGGCAGGGAGGCCCGTGCTGGAGGTGGATCAGGGAGTGTAGGAAGGGGTGGGAAGGATTGGACCGGGGAGACACTGAGCCTCAAGGTCAGGCTCGGGGGACCTCACAGAGACAACCACACCTTATAGGCCTCATGACATGGTGCAAAGGGAGGCAGAAAGCACTCCTGAGCCTGGGCAAGATAGCATGACCCCATCTTTACAAAAAGTCAAACAATTAGCTGGGCAGGGTGGTGACACCTGTGGTCCCAGCTACTTGGGAGGATGAGGCAAGAGGACTGCTTAAACCTGAGAGGTAGAGGCTTCAGTGAGTTGGGATCGCACCACTGCACTCCAACCTGAGTGAGGGCAAGACACTGTCTCAACAAAAAGAGAAAGCCCTCCTGTAAAATATTCTCCCCAGACAATTGAACATGAATCTCATCAAGCCACACAGGAAATACAGAGGCTGGAGAAGCAAGTCCAAGGACAGCAAATTCCTACATGGAAACGTCTATGTGGAACTGACTGCTGTCCTTAGAGGCCAGCATCACAAAAGAGCAGGCTAGGGTGACTGCCTTAGACGGAGGGAGACTTTAAGAAACCCTAAAACCAAAACAACCAAATACAAATGGCCTTTGTTAGGAATATCCCATCAAACTATAGAAAGACGCTTTCACACCATCCGGAACATAGAGATGTAGACAGGTGTGTTAGTCCATTTTCACGCTGCTAAAAAAGACATACCCGAGACTGGGTAATTTATACGGGAAAGAGGTTTAATGGACTTACAGTTCCACGTGGCTGGGGAGGTCTCACAATCATGGCAGAAGGCAAGGAGGAGCAAGTCACGTCTTACATGGATGGCGGCAGGCAAAGAGAAAGAGAACTTGTTCAGGGGAACTCCCCTTTATAAAACCATCAGATCTTGTAAAACTTATTCATTATCCCGAGAATAGCACAGGAAAGACCCACCCCCATGAGTCAATTACCTCCCACCAGGTCCCTCCCACAGCATGTGGGAACACAAGATGAGATTTGGGTGGGGACACAGCCAAACCACGTCAACACGGCTTCAGGTCACATGACGAAATTATTCTAAATGTTGCTGGGGGTGGTAATAGCATCATGGTTTTGTAAGGAAACCTCCCCTGTAAGAGATTCCCAGCAACATCAGGGATGACAATGAAATTTGGGATTTGCTGTTAAATACACCATGGAAAGAGACGACGGGATGCCAGAGCAAGGGCAGCAAAGTGTTTAGGGCTCTTGAAGCTGCATGAGGGGCGTGGGGTTCCCCGTGGGGTCCAGACATTTTCATAATGAGATGTTTGCATTCTCTCTAGTGTGCACCCAGAAGAGAAGGCGCATCCTATCCCCACAGGGCTCTTCGACTGTCTATCCCCACAGGGCTCTTCGACTGCCCAAGGATGATGTTTTTAAAGTTGCCAAATTTCTGTCACTAATTTGTTCTGTCTTCTTTTAAGTTAGCCCAGAATCTCAGAGTCCCTGACACTTGAAAGAAGCTGGGGCCAATTACAAGGACAAATGGGGCCTGGGGAGCCAGAAGGACCTGGGTTCGGGTTGCAGCTCTATGCTAAGGTAGTTTTTTTATTTTGCTGCCTTGACCCGGTTTTGAGGCCCTGGCTAGAGGCCGGTCAGTTCCCTCCTTGAGCAGTGGACTAAGACCACACCCTTTACGGCACCTCACACTCCAGGCCACTGCACACCCTCCCAAATCACCCCAAGGCTAAGGTCCAGACAACCATGGAGAGCCCTGTGCCTCAGAGCTCAAAACTGCCCAAACTAACCAATCCACAGGGAGCCCGAGCAACCCAACCACCCCACCTGCTGGTCACACACCAGCCGCCCGGCAGCCCCAGCTGGCGGCGACCCCGTCCCCGGGTGCCCCGTGTGGCCCTGCCCAGCAGCCTTCCTCGTTTGAAGCTGCACGTGACAAAAAACTCTGCCTTTCCTCTCTGGAGTGTCAGCGTGCCGTGCCCTACATCAGAAGAAACTTCAAAGTCTGTGAAACAGTCCTAGGGCCGGGCATGCTGGCTCATGCCTGTAGTCCAAACACTTTGGGAGGCAGAGGTGGGAGGACTGCTGGAGCCCAGAGGTTCGAGACCAGCCTGGGCAACACAGCAAGACCCCAACTCCAAAAATAAATTAGCCAGGTGTGGCTGCAGTCCCAGCTACTCAGGAGTTGAAGGTGAGAGGATCACCTGAGCCCCAGAGTTTGAGGCGACAGTGAGCTATGATCACGGTATTGCACTCCAGCCTGGGTGACAGAAAGAGACTCTGTCTCAAAAAAATAAAAATAATAAAACAGACCTAGCTGGGCCTGGGATGGGGCCCCAGTTCTGATGCTCACCATCTGTTTGCCCTTGGGTGGCCTGCTGCTCCCTTGGCATTCTCACCTGAAGATGGGGACCCCAGAGGCACCAGGCCAGGGCAGGGGCTGGGGAGAGGATGCAGGTGACTGATGCTCAAGGCCAGTGCAGGGTCCGGGGAGAGGACGCAGCATGGCTGAGTGGGTTCTCAGGCTTGTATCCCCAACAGCAAAAAAGACTGCAGAAAACACAACCTCGCACAAAAGCCATCCCAGCCTCACACAGAAATGCTTCTGCAAGGACATCTGCCCAGAGGCTGCCATCCAACCTCAGCATTACTCTTGTTATTGATCTTTGTGGCCAAGGATAATTGTCTCCAAACAATTGTGTGATCCTCCTCGTTTTTTTCTTTAAACATCTTTGTCTTCCCTCACCTCCCTGAACACACAGAGGCTACCACAACATGCGTGTTTCCATTGCAACGCTTCATCCTGAAATAAACATATTTTCTTGCAAACAAACAGCCTCTCTCTGTTATTTAGATTGACATGACTTACCGTATTTTCTTTTCTTTTCTTTTTTTTTTTTTTTTCGAGACAGAATCTCGCTCTGTCGCCCAGGCTGGAGTGCAGTAGTACAATCTCGGCTCACTGCAACCTCTACCCCCCAGGTTCAAGCGATTCTCCTGCCTCAGCCTCCTGAGTAGCGGCGATTACAGGCATGCACCACCACGCCCAGCTAATTTTTGTATTTTTAGTAGAGATGGGGTTTCACCATGCTGGTCAGGCTGGTCTCGAACTCCTGACTTCCTGATCCGCCTGCCTCAGCCTCCCAAAGTGCTGGGGTTACAGGCGTGAGCCACCATGCTCGGCCTCAACTTACCATATTTTCGACTTGCAATAGGTTTTACTGGGACATAATCCATTTGTGAGTCAAGGAGCACCTGTCTGTAAAATGGGCCCAGCTATTGTATGGTCTGAAAACCCAGGAAGCAGGCCACCCTTGGGGGTGGTAGTGACTGGAAGAGAGAATGAGGGCGCCTCCCAGGTGCTGCTAATGGACTGTTTCCTGTCTAGAGACTGATTCTGCAGATATTTCCGACCTGCAAAAGGGCATGACACTGCGCGCTTTATTTTGCTTTATTTGTACATTTTTCTATATGTATATTATACCTAAAAACAACAAACATCACGGCGTGGGAAAGGGGGTTCTTCTTGCTTTGGACTGTTGTGTTTGTCTCCGATGTCTGGAACTGCAGCAGCTGTTTTGTGAGCATGAGGGAAGCCGTCCTGAGGACTGAGGTTTGCAGGGTGAGGAGGTGGGGAAATCCTGAGCCCTTCTGCTGCTGAGCCGCTGGGTTCGCCACCCCTGTGGTGGCCCTACCTTGAGACTTCCTGTTACGTTAGATGATACACTTTTCTTGCCATTCGTGATATTACTTTGAATCCTATTTTCTCCAGTTTGTAGCCAAAGGCTTAGTGACCCACCCAGCACTATGAGGGAAAGGTTCAGACAGGAAGAGAAACCCAAAGGAAGTGAGGACTAAACTCTGATCTTTTCTCCTGGCTCAAATTCCTTTCTTTTTTTTTTTTTTTTTTTTTTCTTTTCTTGAGACAGAGTCTCACTCTGTCACCCAGGCTGGAGTGCAGTGGCACGATCTCAGCTCACTGCAACCTCCACCTCCCGGATTCACGCCGTTCTCCTGTCTCAGCCTCCCGAGGAGCTGGGACTACAGGCGCCCGCCACCACGCCCGGCTAATTTTTTGTATATTTAGTAGAGACGGGATTTCACCGTGTTAACCAGGATGGTCTTGATCTCCTGATCTCATGATCTGCCCGCCTTGGCCTCCCAAAGTGCTGGGATTACAGGCATAAGTCATTGTGCCTGGCCTCAAATTCCTTTCTAAGGCGCCTGGGGAAATTCATGCTTACAAGGCATAAAATCATATTAAACAGGTCTTTTGATCCAGTATACTGGCGTTCCATCTTTTTTTTTTTTTTTTTTTTTTTTTTCAGATGGGATCTTGCTCTTTCACCCAGGCTGGAGTGCAGTAAATCTCAGCTCACTGCAGCCTCTGCCTCCCAGGTTCAAGCAATTCTCCCACTTCAGCCTCCTGAGGAGCTGGGATTACATGCACACACCACCACACCCGGTTAATTTTTGCATTTTTAGTAAAGACGGGGTTTCACCATGTTGGCCAGGCTGGTCTTGAACTCCTGACCTCAGGTGATCCACCCACCTCAGCCCCTCATAGTGCTGGAATTACTGGCGTGAGCCACCACGCCCAGCCCTGGGGCTCCCTTTTCAACCTAACTCTGGCATGGCATTGGCATCACAGGCAGACAGCAGACCCTCTTACCTTAGGTGTTCCCTCAACTCTCTCGACCAATTACAAACTAAAGAATCCTTAACCGACTATAACTTGCAAGCCCCAGCTTCCAGATGTCCCGCCTTTTCAGGTCAAACGAATGTGTACCCCTCCCCATGTACTGATTTATGATTTTACCTGCAATTCTTGTCACTCTGAAATGTCCAAATTGTAGGGCCGGGTGCAGTGACTCACGCCTGTAAACCCAGCACTTTGGGAGCCCGAGGCAGGCAGATCACCTGAGGTCAGGAGTTCAAGACCAGCCTGACCAACATGGAGAAACCCCGTCTCTACTGAAAATACAAAATTAGCTGGGTGTGGTGGCAGGCACCTGTAATCCCATCTACTTGGGAGGCTGAGGCAGGAGAATGGCTAGAACCCAGGAGGCAGAGGCTGCAGTGAGCCAAGATCGTGCCATTGCTCTCCAGACTGGGCAACAAGAGTCAAACTCCATCTAAAAATAAAAAATAAAACTGTAACCCAGTGGCCTCAGGACCACTTTCCCAGGACCTTTTGAGGCTACGTTTCGTCCGTGGCTCACTCACACAGACTCAGGATAAACCTCTTTAAATACTTCAGCAGAGTTTGCTTTTTCCGTCGTCAATAGCAAAAGTAACATGGAACATGGGACATGCTTGGAGAGAAAAAGCCATATCATTATCCAATTTAAGTTTTCCTTCCATCTTATTTCAGACATTTTGCTACCCACAGGACTCCTTTCTCAAAGAAAACTTTACATGAAAGCTCAACCTATAAATAGACAAAAGCACAGCTAGTCCTTTTTAAGTCAGATTTGGGAAGTCCAGGTCCCTGTGCCCTCCCCTGCAGCCCCTGCGGACCCTAGAGACACTTGGGTGGGGTCCTGGCACTCTGAGGAGCCGACTAGGAGGCCATGGCCATGCTCGCAGGAGCGCGAGGGCTCCTGATCTCAACCTCTGGCTCTGGCTGGGGCCAAGGGCCGGGAAAATGCAGCCAGCACTGGCGGAGGGGACTGTGGCTGCCCGTGGGACATGGGGGCTTAAAAAGCTGGCTCAAGAGTGCTCATGAAAGGCCGAGCTCTGGCCGGGCACAGTGGCTCACGCCTGTAATTCCAGCACTTTGGGAGGCCGAGGCGGGCGGATCACGAGGTCTGGAGATGGAGACCACCCTGGCTAACACGGTGAAACCCCATCTCTACTAAAAATACAAAAAATTAGCCAGGCGTGGTGGCGGGCGCCTGTAGTCCCAGCTACTCGGGAGGCTGAGGCAGGAGAATGGCGGGAACCTGGGAGTTGGAGCTTGCAGTGAGCTGAGATCGCACCACTGCACTCCAGCCTGGGCAACGCAGTGAGACTCCGTCTCAAAAAAATAAAAAAGAAAGAAAGAAAGGCCGAGCTCTGAGTGGGACCCTAAATCCATGGATGAGGCAGCCGTTCCCAACAGCACTGGGAACTTAAAGAAAGAGAATGAGGAACCCAAAGTCCTAAATCTGGCTCAAGATGCAGCCTGAGAGCTGGGACTCCTGTCCTGTAGTTAAAGGACCTTCTGCTCTTGCCAATATGGCTGAGAGAGCCAGAGCCGACGCCGAGGGTGATCCCCCAGGATGCTCTGTTCAGATCAGCCGAGCTCCACCCCAGCAGGAGCTCAGTGTGAAAGTCAGAGCATTGGCCTGGAGCTAGGGGAGAGGAGTGGAGGACCCGGAAGTCTCCTGAACCCCAGCCTGCCTTCAGCCAATGCATCCACATCTGACAAGGCTGCACCCGCCCTGTCTGAGGACCCTGCACTCACTCCACCTCCGAGATAGGGCAGGAAGAAGCCAGTCGCGCCCATGACCCTCCCAGCTCTCCGCTACCCAGGCCTCCAACTTACTTCTGACTGCAGTCAGAACGTCATGCCCCAGGGGACAAAGCATATTCGAACATGAAATGAGGAGGCTACCTGGCAAAAGATCCATAAGAGTTTGTTATTTTACATCAGCGAACATCTGGTGAATACAAGTGGGGCTAGGGAGGGCATCATTTTAGTTTGAGCTCAATGTGTTGGTCTGGACACCCTCAGCACAGATTTCATATTTGAAGGGATAGCTCTAGCAGCTGGCAGGAGCTCGAACAATCTGCTTACCTCGGTGACAAAAACCTGGAATTCACAATGGCCACGTGGAGCCGAGAGGCGCAGCTGATAAGGAAAGAGGCCTTAAGCTAGGTGCAGTGCACAGAAGCCCCCCGGCTGGGGACGGAGGCCCAGCCAGCATCTCTGCAGCAGTCCTTGGGCCGGGGCCAGTTCACCAGCCCTGCCGTCCTCCCAGCCTCCTGCACGGGGCTGCTGCCATTTGTCAGAGGAGCTGGCAACTGAGAAAGGAAAGTGCCCTGATCTCTCAGGGGAGTCTGGCACAGGCTCCCAGCCATCACTGCTTTTTCTGGGCACCCTGGCTGCCCAGGGATTTTGCACTGTGATGGGGACATATGAGGGTGAGGTGACCGAGTTGTGGCCCAGTTCTGCCCTCAAGCTCAGTGGGACTAGAACCTCCCCCTTGGTGACTTTCCCAATCCCGAGGTGCAACGGCTACTCCTGCAGCATGCAGGCTCATCTTAAAGACTCTCCCACCTTGGAAGAAGGATCTGCAGGACGTGACCACTAGTGAGGCCACACCCGGGGGTCCAACCATCAGCACCATGACCAGGGACGTGAGAGGCACAGGGCCCATTCCCTCGCTCCCGACTCACCACCCGGCTGGTGGATGGTAAGCGGGACCTGAGGAATAACAGCAACCATCAGATGCTCAGGTGGCGATTTACCCACAGGTCTACACTGGCTCTTGGAACACAGGGCTAGTGATTGGGAAAATATGTTTTTCTCCCTGCCAATAAGCAGAAAACACACAAATGGGTTCCCTCGTCTGCCAGGGGTGCAGCACTCCCTTCCCGTCTTGCTGCAGGGTTTCTCTGGTCAGCTCTGTGCCTCGGTTTAGACTGAGGAGCCTCAAAGGTCTCACGCGGCCCCGGCACCAACAGCCCTGAGCCCTGGGAGAGCCGAAAGCTGCTGAAACTTCAGATGTCCTAGTGCAAACTCACCTCCAAAAGCGGAGCTGGAGAAATGTGGGACCCACTACTCAGTGCATTCCCAGGGCCCAGTGGTCGGGGCCAGGGTCGGTTTCGCCCACGAAACTGCAGGACCAGTGCTCCCACCAAGATGGAGCTCAGCTCCTCATGCAGGAAAGACACCTGTATTTGGCTCTGCTGTCCCCACAGAGTCAGCAGTGATTCAAGGACTGCGGGAGGAACGGCACTGCCCCTGCCCTGGGCCAGTGGACCCAATGGTGTCCCCCAGCTGTGCCAGACCAAGTCCTGGACAGAGCCTGTGGCAACCCTGGGAGGAGGAGAGCCACAGCCGACCCCAGGGTCTGAGCAAGGTACAGCCCCTCAGCAAGGAGCTCTTCGCAGCAGTCAAGGAGCTGGCAGGGCCACGTTTCCTCCAGAGACTCTAGGGGAAAGTCCCTCCTGGCCTCTTCCAGCTCCCGCCTTCCTGAGCTTGTGGCCACATCACTCCAGTCTCTCCTCTGTCTCCACACTTCACATCTCCCCTGCTTTCTTTTGTAAGGACACCTGTTACCCTAACTCCAGATGATGTCTTCCCAAGATTTTTAATGACAGCTGCAAATACCGTTTGTCCAAACAAAGTCACATTCATGCATTCAGGTGACATGGTGTGGCTGTGTCCCCACCCAAATCTCATCTTGAACGGCAGCCCCTATAATCCCTGCGTGTCGTGGGAGGGACCCGGTGGGAGGGAATTGAATCATGGGGGCAGGTTTTCCAGTGCCGTTCTCGTGATAGTGAATAAGTCTCAGGAGAACTGATGGTTTTACAGAGGGCAGTTCCCCTGCACACACCCTCTTGCCTGCCGCCATGTAAGACGTGTCTTTGCTCCTCGTTCACCTTCCACCATGATTATGAGGCCTCCCTGGCCATGCGGAGCTGTGAGTCCATTAAACCTCTTTTTCTTTACAAATTACCCAGTCTCAGGTAAGTTTTTATTAGCACCATGAGAACGGACTAATACATAGCCCCTGGGGCTTGGACATGTCTTTTGATGGGACTGTTTGACCCACATCATGACTCTTTCCACAAAACAGCCTCTGACTGGTTAGCGGCCCAGATGGTGAGCATGTGCCTGGCACTGGGCTCCAAGGGGCTGTGCCGCTGGGCAGCCCACCACGAACAGGTGTTGTCTGATCCATGGAGTCTTACAGTAAAGGCGGCCACCACAGCCCACTTCCCTGGGGAGGGGGCGGGACAGGAGTGGCGCCAGGGTCTTCTGCACCTAAGCCCTCCCTCTCAACCTGTGAGCTCCGAGGAACCTTTCAACAAACTCCTCTTCTGCTCCAACTAGCCGGAGTCCATTGCAGTTCCCCACAGTTGGGGTCCCTGCCTGATACAGCAGAGAAGGTGAAGCCTGTGTCATGGGGACAGAGATGACAGGAAGTGTGTCCAGGACACAGCGGTGTGGAAGCCCCATCCTGCTCTGTGTGATTTGCCTCCCAGCACCTCTCTTTGTGAGATCCCATTCCGCACTGCTGTGAGAGCTCAAGAAGGGCTTACAGCCTGGGCTTCTGCAGCCACAGACTCTGGCTGGGACATGAGGGCTGTGTCCTGGGGCTAAACACAGAGCTTCATAAGTCAGGCTGGAGAAGAGGGGCGGGGGCTGGGCAGGTCGGGGAGGGGGCTTAGACTGAGCCCGACAGTGGGGAGGAACGGGGGGCTGCTGGTGGCCACTGCCATTCCTGGAGGGCTGGGTGAGGCTGGGGGCTAGGGCTCTCCATCCAACCCCCACCCAAGCCCACTCACAAACAGGAGCTCAGGTGATCCTGCCACCCCTGCTGGGCCCTCACCCCTGCTCCTTACTTCCCCCTCCGGGGGCCCATCCTAAAGCACGCAGGACAGAGCAGTACACAGGAGCTTTCAAGCCTCAAGTGGAGCAGCCCGGGCTTTGACTCCCAGACCCCCATTCCCTCCGGGTCGTTGTGAGCCAGAATAGAACAGGCATCAGATGACGGCTGTGGGCAGTCAGGGGGGGTGTCCTGTGGCACAGGGGCAGCATCTCTCCCAGGCTGGGGGTACAAGGGGCTGATGTGCACACTCCTGTCCTGGGCCCCCAGGCTGCCTCTGCAGTGTGGCTGTCCGGGACCCACTGTGTCTCCCTGGAAGGCTGAGGCTCTGAGGTTCGGTGCCATTTCCAGCAGGTGGCTTGCCAGGCAACCCCGCACAAATAGGCATCCCACCCTGAGGCTCTCTGCATCCTGGCCCTCGAGCTTGGGGCCTCTCCTCACCCACCTCACACCCCACATTCAGTTAGATCCAAAGGATCGACCATGAGAAGCCATCGCGGTGGCCAGGGAGGCCCCGCGTCCCCATAGTAACCAGAGCCACCTTAACACTTGGTGCAGGTGGTCAGCTGCCCATCACCGCCTGTGGGCAGAGGGAGGCCCCACCCAAGACCACCTCCCGTGGCCTCCTCCTTCCCCATCTCCCTACTTCCCCCACCTAACCTCCTCTCTTCTCCCCTGCCCCTCCGGTGGGGCCACTGTGGAAGACACTGTAAGTTCTGCCTGCCAGGGGTCCGAGTGGGACATCCCAGCGGTGTGGTCCTGAGGTGCAGAGGCTGCCAGGAGGCCCTGTGCCACCCCCAAGGCTGGGGGTCCACGCTATAGCCTGGGAGGGGCTCCTGCCTGCCCTGGGCTGCACCTGTCTGGCTTCTCTGGTAGCTGCTCTGCCTCCACACACCCTCTCCCTGCCGCTGTGGGTGAGTGCCTGCCGCTCACCCGCCCACACACAGATCCCACCCTGAGCTCAGCCATCAGCTTCCTGCCTTCCAGGGACTGCGGGGCCCCAGGCCTCTCATTCGCAGGCCTCTGCTGGGTGGTAGGGCCGGCGGGGGTCAGTTTGAGCAGAAGACAGGGCCCTGCACATCAGTGGCCAAACGTGGACCTTGACAGAAGGCGAGCCCAGTGGGCAATCCCCACATGAACACACAGCAGCGGGCACAGATCCTGCCTTCTCCTGTTCCTGCAGAAAGCAGTGTGCCGGGACACTCAGTCCTCCACTTCCTCCGCTTCCTGTTTTCTGATCAGGATGTAAAGAGCTTCTTCACTGTCATACAGCTGCAAAGTATCCCTGCAACGTTATTTTTAGTCTCTTTTAATATTGTGAAATTGCTACATTGTTTTTAACATTTTTAACAATCTCAGTGTGAAGGAAATTGATTTCTAAATGGATAAAATAAATGATAGGAACAATGTATTCCTTGCTCTTGCATTTTTCCAAGACGGGGACCCAGTACGGCCATGGGGGGATGTTAAAGCCAAGCCTAGGCCGGGCGCGGTGGCTCACGCCTATAATCCCAGTACTCTGGGAGGCCGAGGCGGGCGGATCACAAGGTCAGGAGATCGAGACCATGGTGAAACCCCGTCTCTACTAAAAATAGAAAAAATGAGCCGGGCGCAGTGGCGGGCGCCTGTAGTCCCAGCTACTCGGGAGGCTGAGGCAGGAGAATGGCGTCAACCCGGGAGGCGGAGCTTGCAGTGAGCCGAGATTGCGCCACTGCACTCCAGCCTGGGCGACAGAGCAAGACTCCGTCTCAAAAAAAAAAAAAAAAAAGCCAAGCCTTGAATCCCTCTGAGGGCACTGAGCTAGAGGTGGGTACAGGAGTGCCGTTGTGGGGAAAGGTCTCTGGAGAGGATGGTGTCTGGGCCCTGCCTCTGGAAATTGAAGATGGGCAGGAGGAGGAGCTTGAAGGACCGTCTGAAGCTCTGCCAAGAGGAGCTAGACAGAGATCAGTCGCCCTCACAAGTGGGGGACAAGAGGGACCCCCTTGGAAGAGCAAGGGAAGGGAGACTCTCCAGGGTTATGGTGGTGGGGCTTAGGGTGTCTAACGACTAGGAAACTGAGCACAGAGGGTTGCAGGTGCAGAGCAGCATGGAGGGGAGCTGGGAGGCCAGGGAGGGTACCTGAGTGAACCACATGTGAACAAGTTAATGAACAAGCTTCTGGACCAGGGTGTGTTTGCCTCTTGGGTTCTAGGGGTGCCTGGGAGCTGCAGGACCCATGGGAGCTGCTCCCCCTGGCCGGCCCACCCACCCACAGCTACCTCTGAATGCTGGATTCCGGGAAAGAAAAAGGGCTTGTACCTCAGTGCACATAATGGGCAGCTTGCTCTGCCTGGCACTGAGGGGTCATCAGAATCAGAGAGTGTCGGGCACAGTGACTCATGCCTGTAATCCCAGCGCTTTGGGAGGCTGAGGTGGGTGGAGCACCTGAGGTCAGGAGTTTGAGACCAGCCTGGCCAACATGGTGAACTCCTGTCTCTACTAAAAATACAAACATTAGCTGGGCATGATGATGCGAGCCTGTAATACCAGCTACTTGGGAGGCTGAAGCAGGAGAATCACTGGAACCCGGGACGTGGAAGTTACAGTGAGCCAAGATCGCGCCATTGCACTCCAGCCTGGGTGACAGAGTAAGATTCTGTCTCAACAAAAGAAATAAATAAATAAAAATAAGCAGAGAGTAACCCCAGGGGAGGAAAGTCTGGACTCTGCTCTCAAAACAAGCCCCTCCCTCTGCCAGACGCGGGTTCAGTGAGACAGGAGTAGGCTGGCTGCAGAGAGGGTGGGAAGGAGCTCAGAGCAGGGAAAGTGTGGCAAGGGCCAGCACATCTGCAGCCCGCATCTGCCCCAAAAGGCCCTATTCTCCCGGCATGGACACCATACACGTGCCCCTCAGTCAGAAACATTTGCCCACCCTTCCTTATAGAAAAACTCTGCTCACCCCTCAGGCCCAGCCCCAAGGTGCCCTCCTCCCAACGGCTCCCTCATTCCAAACCCAATCTCACGGAAGGCTGCCTCCTGGAGACGGCAGTGCACGGGTCTGGATCTGACTCCAGCTGGTGTCAACACGGGGGAGGGGGTACAGAGTAGGAGCGCAGGCCCAGGACAGGGCCACACAGCCCCCCCAGGACAGCAGAGCCCATGGCCCCACCTGGGCATGATGCCAGCACAGACCCTGCCCGCCGAGCCCCACATGTCGCCCAGGCAGGAGGGAGTGTGGATGGCTGGGCATCCCCTGTCCACAACCAGCACCAAGCTCTGAGCCCAAGGCTGCTGCTGCCAAAAAGAGCCATGTGACTCATGCAGGCCCCACCCTAGGAGGAGGCCCAGAGAGCCGCTGTGTCAGAAGGGCCAGCCCCATGAGCCAGCAGAGCAGGCAGGTCCAGGCCCCAAGGCACAGAGGTCTATGGGCAGGGAGCTGGGGTGACCGGGCTGCCCTTCAAGGGTACCTTGGGGTGTGGGCATGGCTCAGGGCCTGGAAAGGCGGTCGAGCCCAGGGGCACAGGTGCAGGCTCTAAAATGACCCATGGCAGCTGCCATCAGGACCAGCAGCCCTTAGCCCTGGCACTGGGGGACCACAGCAGTGCCCTGAAGGTCTTAGGGGTCATATTTTCACCCTGGAGCGTCTGAGAGGTCATGATGCTGCCCTGGGGGCTTGAGGGAGGCTGTGCGGTGCCTGGGTGGGATGAGGGGGTTGGCTTCACATACAGAGCCTGCCACACCCACCTGCGACTGTGGGCAGTGCTGGGGAACCAGGTGTCTGCCACTGCGGGTCCCCCTTCACACCTGCGCGCCATCCCGGGGGGGGGCACCTTCTGTAGGGGCTGGACCAGACCCACTAGCCTTTCCGGGGTGGGACAGAGGGAACAGCCTCTCAGCTGCCAGCACTAAATTTAACTCAATCTGCGAATCAAATGTGCTCTGATTGTCCCCAGGTGATTCTCGCAATAAGCACTGGCCTGGGCTGGGCAGTTTGCACCAGGGCTGAAGAGGCGCTGGGCCCAGAGGTAGGCAACGTGCAAGGGCCTGGGCCCCTGCAGAGGGGAGGTGGCAGGTGGAGACCCCCCAGAGAACCCCAGTAGTGCCCTTCCTAGGAGCAGCTCCTGCAGCACTAGATTCAAGAGCCTGTAGTGGCAGCCAGGGCGGGGCGTGGGGGAGGTAGGGCGCCAGGGAAGCTGGGCACCAGGGAAGCAGGGCACCAGGGATGCAGGGCACCAGGGAAGCGGGTCAATGGGTAGGTGGGGCTTGGGGGAGGAGGGGTGAAGGGGTGATGGGAGGCAGTGCAAGGAGGAGGTGGGGCACAAGAGAGGCGGGTCGACAGGGAGGTGGGACGCTGGGGAGGGGGGCGAATGGGAGGCGGGGCGATGGGGAGGTGGGGTGTGGAGGAGGTGGGGCGACAGGGAGGTGGGGCAGTGGGGCAGGTGGGGCAGTGTGGGAGGCGGGGCGTGGGGTAAACAGGGTGTGGAGGAGGTGGGGCACCAGGGAAGCGGGGCGATGGGAGGTGAGGTGTGGGAGAGGCAGGGCGATGGGAAGGCAGGGCGTGGGGGAGGCGGGGCGTGGGGGAGGTGGGGCGAGGGCGCAGGGAGGCGGGTGGGGGTGGGGCCACACCAGGAGGGGCAGGGAAGGGCAGGGCTGGGGGGACAAGCACCACGAATGAAGAGTTTGGGGCTGGCGGGGCATGTCCAGCTGTGGCATGAGCACCGCTATGGGAGACCCTGGCTTGGAAAGTGACTTTGCAGCCTTGGACAGGGAAGGGCTGGATGCTGGGTGGGTGCTGATAGAGAAGAATGGAAGAATGACAGGTTCAGGTGAATTAAGGAGGGATGGTTGACTCAGTGGCTGAGACATCAGAGACAGATATTCCCAGCCTCAGGCGCTGTCCTAAGCCCAGCAGGTATTGACCCTTGATGGTCACCTCACCCTATGAGGGAGCTGAGGCCTGGGGAACCCCAGGGGCTCGTCCAGGACCCAGAGCCAGGGGAAGGAGGAACCGGGTCTTAAACCCAGGCAGCTCACTCCAGAACCAACTCAACCTCTGTTACAGGTGGCCGGCCAGAAAGCCCCACCCCACCCATTGACAGTCGGGGAAACTGAGGCCTCAGTAGGTGAAGGGCCTGACCCAAGCACCAAGGCACACAGACGCCCAGGCTTGACCCTGGCTCCAGACTCCTATCCAGCCCCTGCCGCTGCCCCACCCCTCTGCTACCCTCAGGAGACTCTGCCCTCTGCATCCCACCCCCAGGGGCTTGGGCAGGGGCTTGGGAGGAGAGGGTGGCCTCAGGGAGCGACCTGGGCTTTCCAAGCCTCTCCCAGAGCAGCCTCTCTCTCACACAAGGTCAGAAGTCAGGTGGGGGCTGATGGCTTTCCCAGCAGAAGGCCAAGGGTCGGGCCCCCAACAGCTCCGGAAAGCTCTCCACTGGACACCAGCAGGAACAGCACTGCAGACGGAACAGCAGGGGCAAAGACCTGAGGTGATAGTGAGGGAGGCCTTGGGCCCAGCAAGTGCACTGATGAGTGTGGGTGAGGAGGAGGTGAGCACACAGCCTTAGCTTGAGGGCACTGACTGTGTTTTTATTTAAATGCTCTTAAAGGGGCCTGGGTGTGATGCTGACTCTGGAATGAAGATGCTTGGCCAGTGATCAGCAAATAGAGGGTCTGTGACCCCAAGCTCCTGTGACTATGGAACCCAGACATGGGGTTAGGGGGTGTCAGGCATGGCCCAATCCGGGGCAAGGCTCCCTGCCCTGCACTACAGGGCTGAGGCACTGAGTAGCAAGGCAGGCCAGGGCCAGCAGCTCCTGTGGCCAGCACCGCCTTCCAACCGCTGGCACAGGTGCACGGGACGCTCCAAGGCCAACCACAATGACTTCTCCTTCCCCTCCAGCCCCAGAGGTCCTGGAGGGAAACAACAGTCCCTGGCCTGGCGCCTGGAGCTGGGACCCATGTGAGGCCCATTGTTTGAGGCTGGAGCTGGTGGGGGCCACTGGGAAGCCCACGGCAATGCCCTTCATCCCACTTATCGCAGCTCCAGAGTGCTGCGCAGGAGTCGGGGACATAGCAGCGTCGGCGAGATGAAGGTGCTCAGGGCTCTCCTGCTTGCCCTTTTGCTGTGCGGACAGCCAGGTGCGGGGCAAAGGGTAACCCTGCGGTGAGGGGGCAGTGAGTGCAGTCCTGGAGCACGGGGACCTCCAGGGAACCCCAGCAGGGGCTTAGGAAGAAGGAGGGGATGAGGCCGGAGTCCCCAGCCCAGAGCGGTATGGATGGAAGCTGGTCTGGGACCCCAAGAGTCCCTAAACATCTGTGCTCCTGTTTATGTGGGGTGCGGGGAGGGGCTACCATAAAGGGCCAGCCCACAGCAGCTGCTGTTGTAACTAGTGTGCCAGGGCACACTCGGCTGCAGGACAGTGAGCAGGGTGTGCAGGGGCCGGAGGCCACACCAGGTAGGCTGCCCTGGGGCCTGAGGGTGGCAGGGGAGGGCCAAGGAGTTGGGGGCGCGATGCTTGCCCAGAGCAGGTGTCCTCCATACCGGGTAGCTGAGGCTTACAAGCATCCCTGCACGGCCAGGAAGAGGGCAAGCACAGCAGGAGGAAGAGGAGGAGGACGAGGACGAGGACCACAAGCCAGATGACGACGACGAGGAAGATGAGGATGAGGTAGAAGAGGAGGAGACCAACAGGCTCCCTGGTGGCAGGGGCAGAGGTACGGCTGCCCCAACCCCAGGGCCTCGTTGCCTGCTCTGCCTGGAGCACTCTGGGCGGGGCTGTGTGATGGAAGCCAACAGGCCACAGTCCCGCTATGAGCTTGCCTCCAGCAGAGTGGGGGACACTCAGTGCACCCCTCACTTCTTCCACTCACCATGACACCCAGTTCCAGAGTAGGGAACAGGGGAAGAAGCCACCAGCTGGGAGGGTCAGTGGTGCCAGGATGTAGAGGTTAAACAGGAGTTCACCTGGCAGAGAAGGGCTCAGTAGGGGCCCAGGGTGGAGACAGCAAGCACAGAGGCCCCAGGGTAGGGTTCAGTTTTGTGGGGCAGAGAGAGCAGCAGGGTGGGCCGGTCCTGTGCAGGGGAGAGATGGATTGGCTGCTGCGGGCAGGGGAACCAGGGAAGCGCTTAGAGCAGAGCAGAGTGGGGCTAATAAGAGCCCAACCCCCCGTCCGACACACCCCTACATGCTGGGCCACCCTCTGCTCTCTCCCATCCCCAGAACAAAGCAGAGCTAATCGCCGCATCCAACCTGCGAGCCGACCACTCCCTAGCCAGGGCGTCCAGCGTGCCCACCACACACAGCCCACCCCTACTCCCAGGGCCCCCAGGCCTGCCCTCAGCACAAGCCCTGCCCCACACACCCACAAGGTGTCCCCTGTGAGGCCCTCCTCTGTGAGGCCCGGTGCTCCCAGAGGCAGGACTGAGTCAGACTCGCCTCCAGGTTTCCATGCCCACAGCAGGAGCCTGGGCAGCACTGTCACAGGAGGTGAGCGACGATGGGAAGTTCGCCCTGCCTGGGCCGCAATCCCTTGCCCCTAAACACACAGGCTCACGCACACAGCACGGCTTACAGGGCCGAGTCAGGGGTGGCCCGCCCGTCTGAGCAGTGGGTGCTGGAGGCTCACCAGGCTAGGCTTTGGGAACACAACTGAGAATGGGGAGGTGGATAGGGACATGGACCCGGCCTGGGCCTGAGCCCACCTTGTCCACAGTGCTGCTGTGGTGCTATACCTGCCAGTCCCTGTCCAGGGACGAGCACTGCAACCTGACGCGGAGCTGCTCACATGGCCAGGCCTGCACAACCCTCATTGCCCACGGGAACACCGGTAAGTGGGCGTGGGGCCGCAGCACACGCAGCACACGCACCCCCAGGTGGCGGGAAAGCCAGGGGCCCTGAACAGAGCCCTGTAGAGCCACCTCGGAGGCCCCGCCCATCCTCAGCCTCTGTTCCCCACTCCCCTCCCCAGAGTCAGGCCTCCTGACCACCCACTCTGCATGGTGTACAGACAACTGCCAGCCCATCACCAAGACGGTCGAGGGGACCCAGGTGACCACAACCTGCTGCCAGTTCAACCTGTGCAATGTCCCACCCTGGCAGAGCTCCCGAGTCCAGGACCCACCAGGCAAGGGGGCAGGCGGCCCCCGGGGCAGCTGCGAAACTGCAGGCACAGCCCTCCTGCTCAACCTCCTCGCTGGCCTTGGAGCAATGGGGGCCGGGAGACCCTGACCCACGGCCCCTCCCCACCCCCACCCAACTCACCCCTCGCCCTGCCAGCACTCTGTCTGGTACCTTCCCCTCCTGCCCTTGCACCAGCTTTGGAGAATGAATTTGGAGTGTCTTGGGCGATCCAGCCAGCACAGCCCCGCCGGCCCGGTTGCTTCCTCAGTTCCCGGCTTTGCCCTTGGTTTCCTCTCCCCACCGCCTGTGAGTGGCAGGACTGCAGCACGTGGGCGCTGGGTCCAGACCTTGGCCACCACGCCCCAGGGCCTGCAACCCTCATGGGGGTTGGGGATCCCCACCAGCACAGCCAGGCAGAGATGATACCCACCACATGCCTGGGGGCCCCCACACCCAATCCTCACCCTTAACTTCTGCCACAGGAATTCCTCCATCTGCAGCGGTCACACCGGCCCGCCCTGCCTTTCCCCAGGTCAGCCTCCCGGCTGTCTGGAGGGAAGAGGCCTTGGAGGGAGGCTATAGTCACCCCTAGGAAAGATGGGCCTGGGGGAGGCAGGATAGTAGGGGAGGCGGGCTGAGGATGAGCGGGCACAGGGAGGCGGGTCGGGGTGAGGTCACACGCGGAGGGGCAGTGCAGGGCTGGGGGGACAGGCACCAAGTATGGAGAGGATGGGGCCAGCGGAGCCTGTCTGGCTATGGCATGAGCACCGCCATGGGAGACCCTGGCTTGGAAAGTTACCTTGCAGCCTTGGATGGGGAAGGGCCGGATGCTGGGTGGGTGCCTGTCACCTTGAAGTGACCATCAAGGGTCAGTACCTACTGGGCTTAGGACAGCACCTGAGGCTGGGAATACCTGTCTCTGCTCTAGCAGAGGCTGGAGCAGGCTAGAGCAGTGGAGGAGTGGAGTTGATGAAAGGAGAGGAGTAGATGAGATGAAATTTTTCCAGCCTCATCCTTGCCTGCCCTCTAGACTCCAGCCCCCAGGCCCTCAGCCTGGTGGGTGTCATGGAGGAGTCTGGGGGTGTCAGACAGGCTACCCTGTGCTAGGGAGGGGGCAAAATGGGCCTTCAGCTTCCTGCAGAAGCAGCAGGACTGGGTAGCAGAGCCGGGAAGGTGGGCGGCTCATTATGGGGGGGGTCCCCAGGGTCCTCTGGCAGGGCTGGTGACTGCTCCAAGTCCTGGCTTCACCAGCAGCTGGTGCCAGGACAGAGCTCTGGGACAGCAGGCAGAGGCCCAGCCTGGGCCACAGCTCAGCCACTGACTTGGGTATCAGTTTCCCCTTCTGAGAAGTACAGTGAGGCTTAAAGAACCCCTAATCCCCACCAGTTCAACACTCCATGAACCGGGAAGCCCAGAGTCCTGTCCTGCCTGCCGAGCTCATCCCGGCGGGCAGTGGGAGGCCTCCGCTAACTGTTCTCTCCTTTTCCTTAGTAAGAAAACCCACAATGCCTAGCTGGGGGTCGGAAGGTAAATGCCCTAGATGGTGAGGTCACGTCTTTCTCCTTCCCCTTCCTCCTTCCTGCTGGCTGAAGTGGTGACTGGAGCTCAGCAACCACTTTGCACCATGAGGCAGCACTGAGCACGGCAGGGCAGCGTGATGAGAGGGGCCTGGCTTGCTGCTGACAGAAGGCACTGCCTACCTCGGGGTGCCCTTACCTGGGAGGGGAATAAATGTCTGCTGTGTTGAAGCTAGTTATTTGGGCTGTCTGTTACTTGCGTTTTCACACTCACACATGCACACGTGTGCACACGAACACTCATGCCTACAGCCCACTGGAGCACAGTGCAGGGGTCAGGCTGCCTGCTTCGAATCTAAGGCCCAGCCCTCCCCAGCTCCACGACCCTGGCAACCCCTTCACCTCCCACTTGGCTCTGTTCAGCAGGAGTCCTAGGAGAGCCCTCCTTGTGGGCTACAGTGAGGATTCTCCAGAGTGCTGGAATGCCATGTGTCAGGGCTTACAACCCCCTGCCTGGCAGAGAGCAAGTGCTCAGTAAATGGGAGTTGTGGTCATCAGGACACTTCTCATGACCCCACTCTTCACTTGCCATCTGTGTGTGTGAACATAGTACATGCCCCACCTAAGCCAGCCCCAGACCCTCATAATCCAAAGACCTAACACCACTCCCAGCACCACCTGCAACACCACCTCCACCACCACCACATTCAATACCACCCCAACACCACCCCAACACCACCCCCAACACCACCCCCAACACCACCCCAATACCACCCCCAACACCACCCCCAC
>NC_037676.1:145433468-145556752 GCF_003255815.1 Theropithecus gelada
CCCCAACACCACCCCAACACCACCCCCACACCACCCCCAATACCACCCCAATACCATGCCCACACCACCCCAAACACCACCCCCACACCACCCCCAGCAGCCCACAGAGGGCTTTCTCCTGGCGCCCACTCCGGCTCTGAGCAGGAGCAGAGGGTACTGTGCTTAGCTGTCTAGGGTGGGCCCTGTCACAGCCCGCTGAGGTAGGAACAACATGAGGCTCGAGCTCAAGGTCACACAGCTCGGCGATGCAGATCCAAGGTGCAGTCCCTGGGCTTCCTGCCAACCTCACCCAGCTTCCCAGGGGTGTCCCAGGCTCCAGGACGCCTGAGCTGGGGAGGAGCTGGATGCCAGCCAAGAGCCAGCCAGATTCCCAGGCCAAGTCGAGTCTGAGCCAGGCGGGTCAGCAGTGCCAACGGGCGGATGGCCACAGCCAAGACATCCTGGGCCCCATCTCAGAGCCCAACGCATGCTATCAGTCCCAAGAGTGAACATAGAGGGACCTCCCTTTCTCATCCAGCCCGGGCAGCAGGGAGACTGGGGGCTGGGGGCGCTGGGCAGGGAGGGGGCAGGGCCCTGACCCAAGAACCTACGTCCCTCTGTGCCAGTTTCCCAAGAGGCTGCCGTAACAAATCACCACAAACCTAGTGACTTAACACAAGTTCATGCTGCGGCTCTGGAGGTCAGAAGTTCAAGTCAGGGCTCTGGCTGGGCTGTGTTTTCTCTGGAGAGAACCCACCCCCAACCCTCGCAGCTTCAAGAGGCCGCCTGCTCTCCTTGGCTCATGGCCCTTTCTCCACCTTTGAAGCCTCTCCAAACACTGCTCCCTTCTCAAGTCAGCTCTTCCTCGGCCTCCTTCCTACAGGGATCCTGTGACCACAGTTAGGACTCGCCTGGAGAATCCGGAGCCATCTCCCATCTCAGATCCTCTGCTTCCTCATGGCTGCAAAGTCCCTTTTGCCATAGAAGACACATTCACAGGCTTGAGGATTTGAATGTGGGTGTGTCAGGGATCTTTCCTGAGCCCACATCAGCCCCTCCCTGGACATCTGCCCCGAGACTGGCTGTGCTCTGGAAGCCATGGTCCTGGGGAGGAGAAAGCCAGGCTCCCTGGCTCGACGGGGCCACAGTCCCAGGAAGGGGGCCTTGCCAGGACCCTGGTGACCATGTAGCAGGACGAGCCGCAGACAAAACTACTCAGACACTGGATTAAAGAAGGAAGAGGTTTTTTATTCGGCCGGGAGCATCGGCAGACTCGCGTCTTAAGAGCTGAGCTCCCTGAAAAAGAAATTCTTGGCCTTTTTAAAGGCTTACAACTTTAAGGGGTCCACGTAAAAGAGTCGTGATAAATCGAGCAAGCGTGGGAAACGTGACTGGGGGCTACATGCATCAGCTAACAGAACAAAAAGTTTTACAATGCTTTTTTCATACAGTGTCTGGCATTTATAGATAACACAAGTAGTTTTGGTCAGGGGTTGATGTTATTATTATTACTTTGTTCAACTCCTAGGGCCGGGTGGTGGTGCCAAGGTTGTCTGGCTATTTATTTTACTTTTGTTTCTTTCTTTTTGCTTTCTCTCTTTCCTCCTGTCTTGTGAACTAGGCAAGGTGGGGGGAGGAGGGCAGCAGGACTAGTAGTGGTCTCCTTCCTTAGCCACAGTCCAGAAGTCCGTACCACAGAAGAATTCAGGACCCTTTGCCCGTGCTCATCATGAGAAGCCAGGCAGAGGCTTGTTCCCACTCTCTCTCCCGCACCCCTTGGGTCTGCCCACATCCAGGTCTCCTCGCCATCAAAACTGACCAAGACCAGGGTGCAGTGCCTGGCTCAACTCATGGGACAAACCCTAACCACGCCTCCCTCTCCCGGGAGCTCTGGCCACTCCCACATAAGGACACGCAAGGATACAAGGGGCGTCTGACACCCCGGTACTGGGCCCCCAACCTCTGCCAGCCATTCGGGGACAGGTGGACTCAGCTACGTGGGTAGGGGAGACCCGGGTGCGGCAGAGCTGAGGGAGTGCAGGAGAGACCGTGAGAGCAGGACTCTGCCTAGCACCCTGGGGATCCTCCCCAGAACCCACCAGATCCATCCCTTTCCTCCTCCTTAGGGACTGGGGCTTGCAGGCACTGCTCCAGCACCCACTCTTTGAGGGATGGAGCCAGCGTTGCCTTGGAAACGGGCATCTAGGAGTGGAGTTCATTCCTAACACGCTCAGCTTTTTGTCTCTTAATTCATTGGACTTAATAGTGGCGTCTATGCAGGGGAGGAGCAGGTGAGGAGGCGGCTGGAGAAGCTCGCTTCGGAGGCCAACCCTCCCTCAGCCCTGCCTCTGCCCCTGGCGATCCTCTGAGCCCAGGATCCGGTGGTTCAGTGGTGTCCCCAGCAGGCTCTGAAATGCACTGCAAGTCACACCACACCCTGGGCAAAAGCCAGCTCCCCCTTCCCCTTCTCTCCCCTCTGGGCTCTGAAGGCCCGGCCAGCCTCCCCTGCAGCCCTCAGTTGCAGCCACTGCCCTGCCTTGACCCTGCAGCGCCTCAGGCTCCTGCCCCCTGCCTCAGGCTAGGGAGCCCAGGAACCCAGGGAAAGGGAGCCCTGCCACCCCGCCACGCCCCTCCCGGAAAGCTCTCACAGCTTCTAACTCCCGGGGCCTTGGCTCCAGACCGCTGCTCCAGGAAACACAAACTCCACCTCCACGTGAAGAAACCCAGCGTCTGAGAAACAAGATGAAGGCGAAGGGGGCGAAACCTCGGCTGGATATCGTCCTACCAAAGGCGAGGTGGCGTCCTCCCTCCCGGGCCCTCAGCCCTTCCCGGGGCTCCGGGGCCTGCAGGGGCCACCAGCACTCCGCGTGGGAGGGGAAGCCTCTCTGCACCCCAGCCGGTCAGCCCGAGGTCTGGATCCGGTTCCGGTGCTTTCGGCAGCGAGAACAGGAACCGAAAACCATGTCATTGCAGCTTGTTTGCTCCCATAAAGAGAACTGTGGAAGCGGGTGGCTGCGGGCACCCTGAACCAGCCAGGGATGAGTGAGCGGGGCCTGGTTGTGCCTGTCAGGGAGACCCTGCTTAACCCGCAGGGAGTCTGGGAGCACTGCCCTTCATGTTCACCCGTGGTGGCCCTAGAATTGCACCATCAACCAGGGTCTGCTTCTGGCAAAGGGGCCCGGGGGTCTCTGCAATCAGACCACACACCGCAGGCCACAGCTAGCGCCCCGCCCCCTCCACCAGCCCTGCCCTGGCCTCGAGCCACCAAGGGCCACCAAGAGCCAGTCCTCCTGAGCCTAGGGCGACCCAAGGAGCTGCCGACCTCTGCACCCAGCCTCTGTCCCCTGCTCCCGCCTCTCCCCAACCCTGGGCTCTGCCCTCTGCTCCAAGCCCCTCTCCTGGGCCTCTGTTTCCCCCGTCCCCAGCCCCGACCCCCACCCTGGACCTCTTCCCCACAACCCTGGGCCTCTGTGCCCCCCTTCAGCCTCTGTCCCCTGCCCCTGGCCTGGGTCCCCATGGGGCCTCCGTCGTGTTCTCTGTGCAGCATCCATGGGGGTTCCCCAGCGGCCATTGCCTGAGCACTTTGGCAGCTCCCAGTGGCAGCCACGCCTTCCAGGTCCTGCGTGAGAAGGCCCTGCAGCTCTCCGCCGTGCTCTGTGTGCGCGTCACCATCTATTCAGCAAGTCTCTGGTGTTCCTGGCCACATGAAGGTGTCACAGCCCTTCCAACCAGAGCGACTCCGTCTTGAGTAGGGGCTGGGTGAAATGAGGCTGAGACCAGCTGGGGTTTGGGACCTTAAGTGTTCGGTCACCAGATATTACAGTTAAGGGAGCAAATGAATAATGTTTACCAACAAGACCCAGGAAATAATGTCCTGATGTCCAATATCTTCGGAACAGAAGAATTCTTAGTTTAAGAATGAGTTTCACTTTGAAGATAATAATATAGATTCTTGCTAGACAGGAGTTACACAAAGATAAACAATCCTTTGTCAGGAGCCCTGGCAGCGGAGCAATCTCCCCCGTGGTTTTTTGGGTTTCTCGTCTCATATATAAACTCTCACTATACCTGAGGTGGGCACCTTCCTCCTCTTGCTTTCAGGAGCGCCCTCTCTGTCTACAGAGTAGCCATTGTTTTATTCCTTTACTTTCTTAATAAACTTGCTTTCCGTGAATTCGACCTGAATTCTTTCTTGCACAAGATCCAAGAACCCTCCCTTAGGGTCTAGACTGGGACCCCTTTTTGGTAACTAAGGTAACTGGCAAACCAGCCTAGAACCTGGGAACCCGGGGACCCAGGAGCCCCAGTGGTCAGGCCCTTCCTTTTCCTTGAGGCTCTGGGGGTGCCCCTCAGGGCAGGTGCCAGCATCCTCACTCCTTCAGGATCCACGGAGTCGGCTTTCCCTGAAACCTGCCCCATATTTGTGCCAGTAACTAGACTGTGACCGGAAATCCCCTACCCTGAGCTGGAGCTGCCTCTTGTAAGCCACAAAGTGTCTGAGATGGGTCTCAATCAATTTAGAGGTTTATTTTGCTAAGGTTAAGGATTGTGACCTGTGACACAGCTTTAGGATATCCTGAGAGCATGTGCTCAAGGTGGTTGGGGTACATTTTACATTTATACATTTTAAGGAGACGGAAGTTACAGGCAAGGCCAGAAATCAGTACATGTAATGTATACCCTGGTTTGGCCCAGAAAGACAGGACATTTGGAAGCAGCGGCTTCCAAGCCACAGGTGAAAAGCTTCCCTGATTGGCCATTGGCTGGAGGGGTCAAGCTCTGCCTGAAGAGTTGAAATCAGCTAAAGTCAAGCTAAGAGGGTGCAGGAGGGTGTGGAAGCCAAGGTTCTTGTAACCAAGTCACTTAGCAGCTTCACCTCAAACCACGTTTTAAAACTTCTTTTTCTTTCCCCTTTTCTCCTTTCTCCCCACTTTCAAGCCATAGCTCCGAGATAAACTTTACAGCCTCAGAACGTGCTGTGACCTCCGCTCTCTTTTCCCGTTCTCTGCTCCAGGCCTTATGCACACTTTTTTACCCGGAAGGTTGTTAGGCATACACCCTGCTCACCAATCTGGTCATCTATTTCCTTAAAACCTTCAAGGGTTAGATCCTGTTACAGACCAGACACCTCTGGAATTCTCTCTCCAGCAAAAGGTTACTTCGAGGCAGGAACCCACTCCTGGCTAGAGACTGATAACAAGATTGACAACAATTCGTTTATAACCTGGCAGAAGCCACGCTGGTGCTGGCCCCTGCACCAGATGGAACAATAATTCGAGACGAGCCACGGGAGTGGGTCACGCGCCTGGCACCTCCTCACCCCCCAGCCTTTTCTGCAAACCCTCTGTTTAAAATCCCCTGTGTGGCAGGGTACGGTGGCTCACGCCTATAATCCCAGCACTTTGGGAACCCAAGGCAGGCAGATCATCTGAGGTCAGGAGTTCAAGATCAGCCTGAACAACATGGTGAAACCCTGTCTCTACTAAAAATACAAAATTTAGCTGGGCGTGGTGGCGCACGCCTGTAATCCCAGCTACTTGGGAGGCTGAGGCGGGAGAATCGCCTGAACCTGGGAGGTGGAGGTTGCAGTGAGCTGAGATTTCATCACTGCACTCCAGCCTGGGTGACAAAAGCAAAAGCCTGTCTCAAAAAAAAAAAAAAGAAAAAGAAGAAAAGAGAAGAAAATCCCCCTGCGTTCCCTCCACAAATAGAAGAGTGGAATTGCTTTCTGCTGGCACGGATAATAAAGCCTCATTCTCTATCACACCTCATTACTATTTTGGCTTCTTTTTACAAGCGGTGAGCGGCCAGACCCTACTGCCGATTACACTATCATGTAGATGAAGCCTTCAGGTAAATCTTGTAGAAAACTTAGAAAGTAATGAGAGTGACCTACACACCACCAACCAACTGATGTAGGCCAGGTTTTTTTCCTTGTCCATGTTTTGGAGCCTTTTATCTAGTTTATCTAATGACTGTTTCATTCCGGACAAACTCTGTGCACAGCTTTGTCTCCTGCGTTTTTGCTGGGATCAGGTCGTGGCCACCTGGCGCAGTGCGCGTCTCAGCAGCTTGGATGGTCTGTGACGGAAACCAGCTAGGGTCCTTTCAAAACGCAGTGGCTCCGGCACTTATCACTAGTGACAGTCCTCATTTCTGCTCTGTAGAAGGAGCCTGGCTTTCATGTCCTTGCATTGGTGGAGTGACATGAGGAAGCCCCCTGAGCCTTTGTGGTAAGCCCCCTGAGAAGGGAGGTGGTTCCTAGCTCCAGGCCTCAGCCTCCCGGCTGTACAGGGGACAGTGATGTCCTGCAGAGATTTTAGCAGATCTTAAGGACCACTTCTTGCTGCCTCAGTATCATTTCCCACCAGCCCTGGCGCAGCATCTCTGAGCCGTCCAGAATCTCTGAGCCCAGCTGACAGCAAGGTGCACACTGCTTCTTGTCACCCTCCTGGCCACACTGGTTCACTGAAACCAAGAACAGCCTCTCAGAGGGGAAGAAACTCACACAGCAACCCTGCTGGTTACAAGTTAGTATTTTGTTTTTTTCTTTTCTTTTTTTTGAGACAGAGTCTCTCCCTATTACCCAGGCTGAGTGCAACCTCCACCTTCTGGGTTCAGACAATTCTGCCTCAGCCTCCCAGGTAGCTGGGACTACAGGCATGTACCAACACACCTGGCTAATTTTCGTATTTTTTTATTTTTTGGTAGAGTTGGGGTTTCACTCTGTTGGCCAGGCTGGTCTCGAACTCCTGACCTCGGGTGATCCTTCTGCCTCAGCTTCCCAAAGTGCTGGGATTACAGGCACGAGCGACCAGGCTCAGCCTTTTTTTTTTCTTTTTTAACAAATTGTTGTTTTCAATGTGTGCTTTTGCATAGGCAGAGAAAACCGTCTGGAAGCGGGAACAAACTCCTGGGAGTTGCTTTCAGAGTGCAGGCCTGTAGTTCCAGCTACTCAGGAGGCTGAAGTGGGAGGATCACTTGAGCCCAGTGGGGAGGGTGCTGCTTCTTCCTTGAGAAACTGCTCTTTCATTTGGATCTTCTCGGTAGGCATGCTAATTTTGTAATGAAAAGTCAATGTCAATAAAAGAAAAGCTGTATGTGGCTGAATCCCCACGGCAACTAGGCCCCTGCTCTCCTGTCTGGGGTTTGCAGGAGGCCTCCAGGGAGGTGATGCTCCACTGAGCACTGAAGTCAGGGAAAGAAGGGCGGGAAGGCAACCCAGGAGCAACTGGGCAGGGGTGGGGCTTCGGGGAGAGACTGGGAGTCCCCAGCAGCCCAGCAGGCCTTGGGGTGCTGGGCAGGGTGCTCCGTGCTGGACCAAGGTGAGTGGAGACCCAGGTCAGGGATCTGGGATGTCGGCCACAGGAACAAGGAGGTGGTGGTGGGAGAGAGCATGGCCCTCAGGGAGCCTCCCCTTGCCCCCAGCTTCCCCTCCCTGCGGGTGCCTGTGAGTCATTCCTGGGTTCATTCCGCAAACCTTCCCAGAACTCTGTGCCAGGCGCTATGTGGGAAGTGAGGCTGGGGCTAGGGGAGACACACATCTGAGTGAGAACATCCCAGACCCCACAGAGCCCAGGCTGGTGAACACGGGCACAAGTGGAGACAGCCATGTGGTGTGGGGAATCTGTGTGGAGTCAGAGGTAGATTTCTCGGGGACATGGAGTACAGGGAGGCCTGCCTGGAGGAGGGGGCACCCAGCTGCCTGGACCCTGCATCCTGCCCCTCCTCGCAGGCAGCTTGTCCCTGTGAAGTCCTTCCGGGTGCTCTGGGAATATGTGTGAAGTGCCCTGAGTGCCTTTCCACACTCCAGCCCCACCTCTGCCCTGGATGTCTCTCCCCAGCACAAGCCCCACGCGTTAGACCTTCCTGACCCAAAAGCCCCTCCTGTTCCGAACGAGGAAACTGAGGCCCCGGCAGAGGAAAGGACTCAGCTTCTTGTTCTGACAAAGGCTGCAAGTGATGCAGCTTTCCTCACAGCACGACGTGGGTCCCGACTCGCACGCCCGTGCCCTGCCCCGCAGCGCGCTCCTGCCCCCGGTCGTTGCGTGGTCTTAGCACCCCCCACCTTGGCTCCCCACAGCCCAGGCCCAGGCTGGGCCTTCGTGAAGGTCTCCTGCAATCCCACACAGCTTGTGAGGTTGCTGTCGCGCCCCATTCTGCAAAACGCGGAGGCTGTGAGGAGGCCTGACGGAGCCAGGATTCAAGGCGCTTTCTCGGCCCCAGAGCACAGGGCCGCCTCTCCTGGAGTTTTCCACGTTCTGGGCTCTGCCTGCTTCCTCTGTCCTCCAGTGAGCACCCTGACTGCCCCGCCCTCTGCATCCTTCTCTGACCCCAGGCTCCTTCTGTCCTGCACCCACCAGCTCGAGTTTTAAGTTGTTGCCGCCTGGGGTCCTGCCCAGTGCCCCAGTTGGTGGGAAGCTCCTGAAGGGCAGGCCGGTGCAGGGACAGCTCTCGGAAGAAGGTACTGAAGTTGTGGTTAAGACTGCCGTGGCCAGGCGCGGTGACTCATGCCTGTACTCCCAGCACTTTGAGAGGCCAAGGCAGGAAGACCACTCGAGCCTGGGAGTTCCAGACCAGTCTGGGCAACATAGTGAGACACCATTTCTACACACACAAAAAAAAAATTAGCCGGGCATGGTGGTGCAGGCCTGTAGTTCCAGCTACTCAGGAGGCTGAAGTGGGAGGATCACTTGAGCCCAGGAGGTCGAAGCTACAGTGAGTGAGGATCGCACCACTGCACTCCAGCCTGGGCAACAGACTGAGACCCTCTCAAAAAAAAAAAAAGAATAAAAGAAAGAGACACAGAGACTGCAGTGAAAGAGAATCTGCGAATAGGAAGGGGCTGTGCGTGACTTTGCACCCACAGGATTTTAATTTATGGAGGTGACAGTGCTGGCACAGAAAGGCCAGTGTGGTGAGAGAAGCGCCGTCATGCCTGGGAGGCCGTGAAGACGAGCAATGTGACAGGAATGCGTGTGGGGTCAGCCCCAGGCCTCCTAACTGCCAGGCCAGAGGCTGCCTGCTGGCACCTGGGCTCTCACCTTTGTGTCTGTGAGCCCCACAAGACTCCAGGACCCTCCGCACCCCAGGCAAGACACACCTGCCCACTCAGTCTCCTTCAGAACCACAGACAGTGCCGGCGAGCGCTGCCATGCCACTGACCTGCACTTCTAGTTAATTCTCTATGGTGCCTCTGCCTCCTCCAGACTCCGCTCTCACCACGACCTGGCCAGCAGCAGGACCACCAGCACCCAGGTCTGACCTCGGGCTCCATCCCCTGCCAGACCCACAGGACCTGGCCCAGTGGCACCGGAACACCTGGGCCCCGCCCCTGCCATGCGCTGCTGTTTTCCCAGCACTTGCTGTTTCCTTCCAGGCTGCCTTCCCAGCAAACTCCCATTTATTTATTTATTTATTTATGAAACAGGGTCTCACTCTGTCACCCCAGCTGGAGTGTCGTGGAGTGATCACAGCTCACTGCAGCCTCAACCTCCTGGGCTCAAGTGATCCTCCCACCTCAGCCTCCTGAGTAGCTGGGCCCACAGGCATGTGCCACCATGCCTGGCTAATTTATTTATTTTTGGTAGATATGGGGTCTCACTATGTTTCCCAGGCTCATCCGGAACTCCCGTGCTCAAACGATCCTCCCACCTCAGCCTCCCAAGTAGCTGGGATTACAGGTGTGAGCCACCACACCCGGCCTCCTTTGTCGTTTAAATCCAAATATCACCTTGTTCTGCAGGCCCGACTAAGGAAGGAGACCACTACTACTCCTGCTGCCCTCCTCCCCGCACCTTGCCTAGTTCACAAGACAAAAGAGAGAAAGCAAAAAGTCAGAATGAAACAAAAGTAAGATAAACAGCCAGACAGCCTTGGCACCATCAACCGGCCCTAGGAGTTAAAAAAAGTAACAATAATAACATCAACCCCTGACCTAAACTACTTGTGTTATCTGTAAATCCCAGACACTGTATGAAAAAAAAAGCATTGTAAAACTTTTTCTTCTGTTAGCTGATGCATGTAGGCCCCAGTCACGTTTCCCACACTTGCTCGATTTATCACGACCCTTTCACATGGACCCCTTAAAGTTGTAAGCCTTTAAAAAGGCCAAGAATTTCTTTTTCGGGGAGCTCGGCTCTTAAGACGCTAGTCTGCCCACACTCCTGGCCCAATAAAAAAAAACCTCTTCCTTCTTTAATCCAGTGTCTGAGGAGTTTTGTCTGCAGCTCGTCCTGCTACATGACCACCTGGGTCCCCATGGGCTGGGCTCCTCTCTCTACTCCTACTCCATCATAACCTGCCTCCCCTTCCACATGGAGCACTCAGGGCCCCAGGGGCTGTGGTGTGTTCCCTGCGCCTCTGGAGCGTGGCAGCCTGTGCCCAGCGTTGGTGCCAGTGGGAGAGGGAGGTGGGGGTGAGGGCGAGTTCAGGTCCCGCCGCTTCCT
The DNA here is from genome assembly GCF_003255815.1 of Theropithecus gelada. Taxonomy (NCBI): domain Eukaryota; kingdom Metazoa; phylum Chordata; class Mammalia; order Primates; family Cercopithecidae; genus Theropithecus; species Theropithecus gelada. Next base: position 145,443,896 of record NC_037676.1, read on the forward strand.
TTTCTGTCCTGGTGGCCGTGGCACCCTGCACAGGTAGATGAAGAGGCTGATTCCTTTCCCAGCGGGCCCTGGGTGGGATCACGGAGGGAGCCCTTGGAGGCATTCGGAGCCCGGAGCTGGTGCTCAGTGGACGCGCACCCCTCCTGCCGTCCGACCCTGCTCCTGGCTTCCTCCCAAGCCCCCATGCCTCCTGTTCCCTGTGGCTCTGAGCGCTGTCCAGGCACAGTCCCCGGTGAGCCAGGCTCTCGCTGGGCTCTGCTGCTGACCTGACTTGGCAGCCTGGCGGTCAGGCCTTGGTGACCTTCCAGGCCACATCTCTCAGCCCTGACACCTGCAGGGGCTTGGGCCTGCCCAGAGAGCACCCCTCTCTGGAAACTTCCGGGGCCTGGAGCCTGGGGCAAGGCCTCTGTGGGTCCCGAGGTGAGAAAGCGACCCGTGTGGCCTGGAATGAGATCCCACTGGGACTGCAGTGTGGACCTGCCGCCTGCCCGCTGTGCTGTCTCGGGCTGGCCATTTAGCCGCTCTGTGCTCCGGTCTCTCATCCACGACACTGGGAAAAACCAAGCCCATCTCAGAGGACTGGTGTGGAGACTTTCTGACCTTCGGCCGCCACACCCTGGCGTGTCCTGGGTATTTGGTGGCGACCCCTGCCCTGCCTCACTGCAGCCTGTTTCCCAAGCAGGGTTCTGGTTCCTTGCTCGTCCCTACCCCCGGTGTTTCTGACCCTCCTCCAGCATGGGGTCTGTAGGGTCCAGCCCTACCAGGCTTGGTGGGTGTTCTCCCCATGTGCGGAGACTAGAAATTCTAATAAATAAAGACACAAGACAAAGAGATAAAGAGAAAGCAGCGGGCCGAGGGAAGGAACACTGCCATCAAGACGCAGAGACCATTAGTGGCCCCGAGCGCGCTGATATTTATCACATAGAAGACAAGGGGGCAGGGTAAGGAGGGTGGATCTTCTAAGCAATTGACAAGGTGAAGCAGGTCACATGATTACAGGATAGGGGGCCCTTCCCTCTTAGGTGGCCAAAGCAGAGAGAGAAGGTAGCATACGTCAGCATTTTCTTCTATGCACTTATAAGATCAAAGGCTTTAAGACTTTCACTATGTCTTCTACCGCTATCTTCTAAGAACTTCAGAGAGGAACCAGGAGTACGGGAGGAGCATGAAAGTGGACAAGAAGCGTGACCACTGAAGCACAGCGCCACAGGGAGGGGTTTAGGCCTCTGGGTGAATGCGAGCAGGCCTGGATGATATCCAGCCTCCCACAAGAAGCTGGTGGGGCAGAGTGTTCCCCGACTCCTCCAAGGAAAGGAGACTCCCTTTCACGGTCTGCTAAGTAACGGGTGCCTTCCCAGACACTGGCGTTACCGCTTGACCAAGAAGCCTTCAAGCGGCCCTTATGCGGCGTGACAGAAGGTTCACCTCTTGCCTTCTAGGTCACTTCTCACAGTGTCCCTTCAGCACCTGACCCTATACCCGTCGGTTATTCCCAGGTTATGTTAGTAATGCAACAAAGAGTAATATTAAAACTAATGATTAATAATGTTTATAATAATGATTGATAATTGCTCATGATCATCTCTATATCTAATTTGTATTATGACTATTCTTATTCTAACTATTTTCTTTATTATACTGAAACAGTTTGTGCCTTCAGTCTCTTGCCTCGGCACCTGCATAATCTTTTGCCCACAGGGGTCTGCCGAGGCCGGGCTCCTCACACACCCCTGCCACACCCAAGCACCCTTTTAATAGGGAGGGGCCAGAACACCCAGGGACCAAGCCCTACCTGCAGCTGGCTCACTACCCACCCAGAACCCAGCCCTGGGGCCACCATCCAGCCCCTGTGACCCTGCCCCAGCCCCTGCCCCAGGAACAAGCGCAGTGAGAACACCCTGTTTCCTCAGCCCACGGCAGCCATGACCTGCAGCTGGAGTGAGGGGCACTTGGGCCTGGCTCCAGGGGCAGAGGAGGCGGCCCTGCCCAGCATGCTGACCCTGCTCGAGTCTGTTGGACGGGTCTGGGAAGGCCTGCCTCCCTCCTCCACACAGACCCTGAGGGCTCCTCCTCTCCAGCATGGCAGCCTCCAGACCGAGTGTGTCCTGTGCCCATGCCCTGTCCCCCTGGGTCACCTGCCCAGACCGAGTGTGTCCTGTGCCCATGCCCTGTCCCCCTGGGTCACCTGCCCAGACTGAGTGTGTCCCATGCCCACGCCCCGTCCTCCCCGGTCGCCTGCCCAGACTGAGTATGTCCCGTGCCCACGCCCCGTCCTCCCCGGTCGCCTGCCCAGACTGAGTGTGTCCCATGCCCACGCCCTGTCCCCCTGGGTCGCCTGCCCAGACCGAGTGTGTCCCGTGCCCACGCCCCGTCCTCCCCGGTCGCCTGCCCAGACTGAGTGTGTCCCATGCCCACGCCCTGTCCCCCTGGGTCGCCTGCCCAGACCGAGTGTGTCCCGTGCCCACACCCCGTCCTCCACGGTCGCCTGCCCAGACTGAGTGTGTCACGTGCCCATGCACCACTTCCCAGGTCAACTGCTCAGACCAAGTACGTCCTGTGCCCACGCACCATCCCCCAGGTCACCTGCTCCTTCTCCACTCACCCAGAGGAAGGTGACGAAACATGGGGATCTGATTTAATCTGATGTCTTCCTGGGGATTTCCTGTCCCCCAGCACAGGACGTGGGCATCCATAGCTGGGGGTCCGGCTCCTTGTTCTAGTCTGTGGGAACTCGCCTAAGAAGGAGGCAGTGTCCCCAAAGCAGGAAGTTCCTGAGGAAGGAACCTCTGTCTTTGGCTCCAGACAGACCCTAGGGACACCTTCCTGAAACCACTGAGGTCTGCAGAAGCTGACGGTCACCGGGATGGGTCAGCTCTGCAGGAAGCAGGGAGAGGCCATGGCTCCTGCACCCAGGTCCCTGACAGGAGATGCCTGTGTCGGGACCTCTCCCGAGGAGGGAGGCGTCCCCAGCTCCTGTCATGGAAGCAGGTCATGCACCTTCAGGCTGGCCTCAGACCAGTGCACGGCCAAGGCCTCCTGCCCTCTAGGGTCCACAGATGGGAGGGGAAGGGGGTTCAGCTGATGCCACGCTGGATACCATGGAGTGCAGGGGGCTTCCAGATGTTAGGAGGTGGGAGCACTGCCTGACACTCAGAATTCCAGCAGCAGAGACCTCACCGGGCAGGGGTGAGCCTTTCACTGCTGCTGCGGTGGTGCAGGAAGCCTGTCCCATGAACGGGAGGAGGATAGGAACCCAGCAGAGGACAACCTCCTTGACATAAAAACTGCTCCACAAAAGACCCAGGGAAGAGGAAGGAAAAACAAACCACAGATTGGGAGAAAATGTTTGCAAATTGCATAGCAGACAATGGACTGGAATCTACAATCTATTCACAATGTATCTCAAAATTCAACAGCACAAAAACAACCCACTTACAATATGGACAAACGACATAAAGAGCTATTTCCCTGAGGAGGACAGGCAGAAGGCAAACGCGCACAGGAACAGGTGTCCAACACCATGCACCCTCAGCGTTCTGACACTAAACCACGGCGAGGCCCACGCAGATAATCCCAGGACTTTGGGAGGCCGAGGGGGGTGGATCACTTGAGCCTCAAAGTTCAAAATCAGACTGGGCAACATAGCAAACCCTGTTTCTTTTTCCTTTTCTTTTTTTTTTTAAATGTACAAATTTTAATTATACTACCTTTAAAAATTCATGTTCATTTTTATACAGTTGCATTCAGTGTGCCCAGGGTTACATTCTGAAAGCCAGAGAATTTTCTAGCACATGAGAGTCATATGACCCCAACTGACAATCTATTATTGCAAAAATCCAAGCAATTGTTCAAATTTGTATTGCACTCCCCTCACTTCCGCATCAAGTGTGAGCTTGAAGCCAATGAAATGTGTAGTTAGAACAGACTTTGTGAATACAGGCAAATGAGAAGTTATATTTCACGTGAAAGACAGATATTTCATGTGAAAGACAGATATTTCAGTTGTAACCAAAATGAAAATGAATCAACAATAGAAAATGGCTGTTAAAACAAAAAAGCTCTCATGATTTCAGGTAGCAGTTTTCAAATATAGTGACCAGGCCAAAAGGAGAGTTCCTCAATGCTAGGGTCAGTCAATAAGTTCTGAGCACCCCAGTCCTCCTAAAAAGAGCAGTGACAAACTATGAAATGAAAGGGTTGGCCGGGCGCGGTGGCTCAAGCCTGTAATCCCAGCACTTTGGGAGGCCGAGACGGGCGGATCACGAGGTCAGGAGATCGAGACCATCCTGGCTAACATGGTGAAACCCCGTCTCTATTAAGAAATACAAAAAACTAGCCGGGCGAGGTGGCGGGCGCCTGTAGTCCCAGCTACTCGGGAGGCTGAGGCCGGAGAATGGCGTGAACCCGGGAGGCGGAGCTTGCAGTGAGCCGAGATCCGGCCACTGCACTCCAGCCTGGGTGACAGAGCGAGACTCCGTCTCAAAAAAAAAAAAAAGAAAGAAAGGGTTTGGGGCTATGCCACCGGAACACTGGCAGAGAAAACTGGAGATAAGTAGCCAGATGGGGCAAAAGAGACAAGGTCTGAAATATATGAGACTCAGGAGCTAGGAGCAGAGGTTCCGGTGAGGTAAATTTCAGCTTAATATAAGGAAGTAATTTCCAACACTAGTGTTGCAAAGTGGTTTTCACCAAACAATCAAGACCTTTACACTGGAAATGTGTGTTCCACTAGTGACTCATGGGTGTTTAGCAAATGGTAAGCTGGGGTAGATGACCTTTGCAATTTTAACATGCTGGGATGAAACACTATTTGCTTCCAAATTAAAATTTTAAAAAGGATACTAGAAGTATCCTCTTTTACTGAAATTTTTTTTCATGAAGCAAATCCCGTTTCTAAACAAACAACAAACAAACAAACAAACAAAAAATTCACAGTGAGATCTCATTATACACCTATTAGAATGGCTAAAATAAAAAATAAACCATTGCTGGCTGCGGCGGCTCACACCTGTAATCCCAGTACTTTGGGAGGTCAAAGCAGGAGGATCACTTGAGGTCAGGAGTTTGAGACCAGCCTGGCCAGCATGGTGAAACCCCGTTTCCACTAAAAATACAAAAATCAGCCAGGTGTGGTGGTGCATGCGTGTAATCCCAGCTACTCAGGAGGCCGAAGCAGGAGAATCACTTGAACCCAGAAGGTGGAGGCTGCAGTGAGCCGAGATCCCACCATTGCACTCCAGCCTGAGCGACAGAGTGAGACTCCATCTGAAAAAATAAAAATAAATCAAATAAATTAATTAATTAACCATGACCGCCCCACATGCTGATGGCGAGCGGAGAAGCTGGGCCACCTACATGCTGCTGCTGGGCGTGGACGATGGAGCAGCCGCTCTGAGAGACAGCTGGGTGGTTTCTTATCAAACTAGACGTCCAGCTCCCACGACCCCACGATGCGCCTCAGAGAAATGAAAGTCACGTTCATACAAAAACCTGCTCATGAGTGCTCATAGCAGCTTTACTTGTTTTAGCCAAAACCTGGGAAGCAGCCCAGACGTCCTTCGATGGCAAAGGGTTCAGCTGGGTCCGTGGGCACCAGGGCAGACAGCCCAGCCACAGGAAGGAGGCGCCGCTGAACGGCACAGCCACCAGGGGGAGCCACAGAGACTCTGCGGAGTGAAAGCGGCCTCTCAACAGGTGGCCTCCAGGACGACTTCCTCCGCACAGCTCTCTGAAGTGACAGTTCTGGAAACCGAGAGAACCGATGAGCGGCCGCAGGGGCTCCCAGATGCGCCTCCCCACGGAGGAGGGTGCAATATTGCACCACAGTTATGCAAAATGGTAGCCTTGGGCCGGGTGCAGTGGCTCACGCCTATAATCCCAGCACTTTGGGAAGCCAAGGCCAGCGGATCACCTGAGGGTAAGAGTTCGAGACCAGCCTGGCCAACGTGGTGAAACCCCCATCTCTACTAAAAATACAAAAAAGAAAAAAAAAAACTAGCCAGGCGTGGTGGCAGGCACCTGTAATCCCAGCTACTTGGGAGGCTGAGGCAGGACGATCGCTTGAACCCGGGAGGCAGAGGCTGCAGTGAGCTGAGATCACGCCACTGCACTCCCGCCTGGGCGACAGAGTGAGATTCCATCTCAAAAAAAAAAAAAAAAAAAGGAAGGAGGCCCCTGCTCACATGTCAGGATTTAGGCCCAGGAGACCCAGGGGTAGGCAGAATGCAAGGGACTGAGAGCTCAAGGCTGAGTCGGCTTGGAAGAAAAGTCAAGGTGATTGAGCTCCGTGCAAACAAATATGGTTGTGTGCTGTTTTGCTTTTTTTTTTTTTTCCAGAGACAGGGACTCACCTTCCCACCCAGGTGGGAGTGCAGTGGCGTGATCTCGACTCACTGCCGCCTCGACCTCTCAGGCTCAAGCCATCCTCCCACCTCAGCCTCCCAAGTCGCTAGGACCACAGGCACGCACCAATACACCTGGCTACTTTTTTGGTGTTTTTTGTAGAGACAGAGTCTCGCTGTGTTGCCCAGAATAGTCTCAAACTCCTGAGCACAAGTGATCCTCCCGCCTCGGCCTCCTAAAGTGCTGGCATCACAGGCGTGAAACACGGTGCCCAGCCACGTTGCCATAGTTTAGGTTTGGTTTGGTTTTATTGTGTTTTGGCACAGCCCTTGGTCAAACCCTGCAGAAAACAGAAAACTAACTGGTTTCAACTGGCGTGGGAAAACCTGGGTACCCTCTCCTGTGTTTCCCTAAAGGCGCCCAGGCCATCAGCTTCATGAGCACCCAGCGGATAGGGTGTGCCTGGTACGACCATGGGAGGGCCAGCTGTGGACACAAGGAGGACGGATGAAAGGCTGAGACTGACCCCAGCCAGTGTGGATCTCATGCGCCGGCTGCTGGGTTCTCCTCCCAGTGGCCACCCACCTTCATGCTCTGCCCTCGCACCCTGGGGCCACGAGGCCAGACTGGGCTTCCATCTGCCACGTTCCTGGCGTGCACTTTAGGCGGGCACGTTGCTCCAGTTCTCCCTCTGTGCCGTGACAGCAGTTACAACTGAGGGCTCTGGGTGCACACGAGTGTGCAGTGAAGGTCAGGCATCCATGAGGTCCACCGTCACACACTCCCGAGGGACCCCCAGCCAGTGCTGCACGACCACCGGGGTCACAGCAGCTCTGTCTTAATCACGTGCTGGGTTGTCCTGTAAATCAGTCCCAAGGCCACACACAAACCCCAGGATCACACAGATCTCCCTCAGGTGCTGGGGGCCCTGGTCCAGCCACCCCCTGCCCGTTGCCCACACTCCACAGTGATGCACCCCACTGCTTATATCTCTGGTGGACTCATATCACCCTCCCCCAGGCACCATGGTACAGGCCTATCTCTTCCTGGGCCCAGGTCTCTTCTACCCAGGATCCCGTCTCCCCTGGACTGTGATGTGGGCGGCCTCAGCACTATGAGGCCAGGTGTCTGCTTTCCCCACAGACACAGGACTCTTGGATCTTCCCCCCCAGCTCCCTGGACCCAGGGCCGTGCAGCTTGGTTGGCTTAAGACCACAGCTCACCCCCACTGAGGATTCCAAGGAGCATAATAGCTATGACAAAAATAATCTTAGAACAGACCGCTTCAGAGCCCTGGGAGGAGATGACTGTGACCTTCATCACTCCCATCCTACAGATGAGGAAACTGAGGCACGGGAAGGCTAAGTGCCTTGCCCAGGACCAGACGGCAATTCTGAGGCAGTGCTGGGATCTGAGCATAGGCAGCCTGGCTCCTGGGTCCACACACTCATCCCTACCCACAGCCCTCTAACATGGTGGGACGACCTGTGCTTTGTCATGCACAGCGGCCTTCCAACCTCTGCCAGCTGCACAGAACAGGTGTGGACAAGGCCTTGGCTGTGCATCATACACAGGACGGTCTCTGCCTTGGAGAATCATGAAGCAGCACTGCTCTCCAGGGCCAGGTGCGCTGACGCCAAGTGCTGGCTCCACAGCTTACTTGCTGTGCAAATCAGCCCGGTCCCCTGCCCTCTCTGAGCCGTGGTTCTTCATCTATAAAATGATGACGTCCATGGTTCCTACCACATTGAGCTGGGAGGATTACACACACAGCACCTGCCTATGAGGCACGTGGTGCAGGACTAACATAATCCTGGCAGTTATGCAAATGGCCAATTCACCAAAGCCAGTGTGACTGCAAAACAGCCACAGAGCTTGCACTTGTTATCTGTTGCTACATAACCCATTCCCCCAACATATACTGGCTGGAACAGCAAACGCTTCTCTCAAGCTTCTGTGGGTCCGGCTCACAGGAGCAGCTCAGCAGGTGCCTCGGGCTCAGGGTCCCTCGTGGGGTTGCAGCCGTGCTGTCGGCTGGAGCTGTGTCATCTGGGGCTGGCTCCCCAGGCGGCTGTTTCTCACGACACGAGCGTCTCCATAGGCTCTGGGTTTCCTCACAACATGGCGGCCGGCTTCTCCCACAGCAAGTGACCAGAGGGTGAGGGCAGTCGGACGCCATGGAGCCCCTCAGGACGTGTGTGAAGTCACTCTGTCGGGACCTCTGTTTATTTATTCCGTCTGTGGAAGTGAGTCACTCAGCCCAGGCCATACTCAAGGAGGCGAGTGAGGTTCTATCTCTGGATAGGAGGAGTGGCCAAGAGTTTTACCTCAGGTTTTAAAATAGAACCATTTCATTTTCACTGACCACTTCCATTCGCTGTTTGTTACAGCTCTGTAAGAAAAATTGCCTCTGTGTCCCAGGTCCTGGCTGCTGCCAGATGACAGAGAGATGGGAAACAGAAGGTTGTAAAGAAACACGCTCCCAAAATACATTCCTGACTCTGTGTCCCCACAGACAGATGCTCCATGGCCATATCTGTATGCACAAGAACATGGCCATGGGCCGTGGTACTTGCTGTCTGTCCCTCTGCTAGGACAGTCCCTCTGCTGCAGACAGCATGGCATGCCCACCATCCCTCTTTCAGTCTCTGAGGAGGCTTCCCTGAGGCCATGCCGCAGTGCTCGAGGGTTGCAGGAAGCAAAACCGCGAATGAGGGAGGCTGCTGCTGGTGTGAAGTGAAGCGTGGACACACGTCCTTTGTTCCAGCACCTCGAATGGAGAAACCTGCTCTTCCCCACCTCCCCACCGCTGTATGTCAGGTGTCTGCCCAGGCGTGCAGCCCACTCTTCCTCTGGGCTGCTGGGCTGCTCCTGTGCTGAGACCATGCTGTCCCAGTTACTGTTGCTTCCAAAGGGCTGTGTCTGCTTGAGAAAACTCTCTTCCAGTGTTCTCCGTTGGTTCCTCAGCTGTGTCTTACCACTGGTATTTCCATGTAAGTTCTAGAATTAGCTTTCCTTTTTCTTTAAGTTTCTTTTTTTTGTTTGTTTTTTAAAGACAAGGTCTCACTCTGTCTTCCAGGCTGGAGTGCACCAGCACAATCATGGGTCACTGCAGCCTCAGCCTCCCAGGCCCAAGCAATCCTCCTGCCTCAGCCTCCTGAGGAGCTGGAACTACAACTACAGCACGTGCCACCATGCACAGCGAATTTTTTTTTTTTTTTTTTTTTTTGAGACAGGATCTCATTGTGTTCCCAGGTTATTCTCAAAATTCTGGGTTCAAGTGATCCTCCTGCCTTGGCCTCCCAAAGTGTTGTGATTACAGACGTGAGCCACCACGCCTGGCCTAGCTTTTCAAGTTTACAAAAGTCTTGCTAGGATTTTGACGGGAATTGCATTGCATAATGTGAGGTGCAATTGAGAGCTGACATTTTAAAAATACTAAGTCAGGCAGCTCATGAGCTCGGGCTTCATCACCATTTATTTGGCTCTTGTTTAATGTCTCCCAAAAACACTGTGTAATTATCCCCATGAAGATCCTCCACACGTTTCGTTGGATTGATTCCAAGTTACTTTATGCCTTTGATGTTGTAAATGGTGTCTTTCCATTTCATTTTCATGTGACCCTCAGAACTGGCTTCTGATGACCCTAAAGTAGAATCCTTACTCCTAGTCAAGACCCACAGGCTCCAGAGCCCTCACCTCCTCCTCTCTGGCTTCCCAGGAGACCAGCTTGATAGAGGCCTCCTTGGCCCCCCAGCTCTAGGTGGACCAGCGGTGGGGCGAGAGGACTCTGCCCACCCCGGCTCCAGCTCCTCAGCCTCCCCTTCTAGGAGCTCAACTGAATGGGCAGTGAGAAGTGGGGGCTCTCCAAGCCAGCCTGCTTCCCAGGGCTAGCCCGAGGCCGGCGGGGGCCTCATGCCCTGCCTGGGGCCTGCTTCTCTTGCCTGCCCTGCCTTACCTAACATCATAAACTTCACCCTGGAAAGAGCCCTGATGTGGTGGGTGGGCAATGCCCTGGGAGGGGCTCAGACCCCAGTCCACGCAAGGAGATTCATCCTGCAGAGAAACCCCGTGAAATCCCAAGGGGAGAACATTCACCCTGTGAGTGCAATGAACTCAGAGAAACCTTTAGGTCTAGGTAACCTGTTACCAACACCAGAGAATCCACACAGAGAATTTGCATAGGAAGAAGCCCTGGCCGGGTATGTGGCTCATGCCACATTCCATGCTTTGGGAGGCCGAGACAGGCAAATGGCTTGAGTCCAGGGGTTCAAGATCAGCCTGGGCAACATAGCAAGGCCCTATCTCTACAAAAAAAAAAAAACTGAAAAAATTAGCCAGGTATGGTGGTGCACACCTGTGGTCCCAGCGACTCAGGAGGCTGGGGCAGGAGGATCGCTTGAGCCAGGGAGGTTGAAGCTGCAGCGAGCAGAGATGGAGCCACTGCACTCCACCCTAGGCGACAGAGCAAGACCCTGTCTCAAAAAGAGAAAGAAAAAAGAAGCCTTGCAATGATCCTGAGAATGGACTTTTAAATGTGGCTTGGATGAGCTGGACGAACTACAGCCTCCCTGCACAGAGTGGGTTTATGCTGGAAGGGAGCTTCTTCTACTGCCCAGCCTGTACCACACCGGATCAGTTACCTCCGAGTGAGTCCGTTAGTGGGTGAACACGGGAAAGATTATGTAATTGGAGAATAAATGGATTTACCACCAATGTCTTGTCACAGATTATAAGCCCGAGGGGCAGGTGTCAATTCTTCCAGTTAAATTGGTGTGACATAGAATTAAGGAATGTGCCCACAGATAAGGAGCTGAGGTTTCTTGGAAGAATGATTCTGCTTAGCGGCCTGACATTTTTGTGTCTCTTGCTTGTTCTGCATCCAAAAGCCTCACTGGTTCACTTGTTCACGCAGTGGCCTCGCCTGTGCTCCAAAACAGAGGTTCCGGACCCCGGCCGCACACAAGAACCATCTGGGAGTGATTTTTCAAAACACTGATGTTAGATGCCGGCCCCTCTGCCCCTACGCCAGCAGCGGTGGAATCTCTTAGAGGTGAGGGCCTGGTCAGCATTTCTCCAAGCTCTTAGGAGTTTCAGATGAGCAGCCGGAGGCCGGGCGCGGTGGCTCACGCCTGTAATCCCAGCACTTTGGGAGGCCAAGACAGGTGGATTATGAGGTCAGGAGATCGAGACCATCCTGGCTAACACGGTGAAACCCCGTCTCTACTAAAAAAATACAAAACAACTAGCCGGGCGAGGTGGCGGGCGCCCGTAGTCCCAGCTACTCGGGAGGCTGAGGCAGGAGAATGGCGTGAACCCGGGAGGCGGAGCTTGCAGTGAGCTGAGATCCGGCCACTGCACTCCAGCCTGGGCGACTCCGTCTCATTAAAAAAAAAAATGGGCAGCCCGAGCTGTGCCCTGCTGCACCAGGGAGCTTGTGCCATCTGCTGCCCCTCTCTAGGCCAGGCCACGTGCCTGCTCCCCAGGGCTGGCCCGGTCATCAGAGTCACTGGGATGCTTCTAAAATTAGAGGTTATGAGGCTTAACCCCAATGGCATTCTGTTTGACCAGCTCTTGGATGATGTCTGGAAATCTCTTTTTTTTTTTTTCTTAAAAGGATTCCAAACTAATTCTGATTATGAGCAGGTTTAGGAATCAGTGCCATAAAGGGTGTGAAAACCAAGGTAGCAGCTCTCCTGCCAGGCAGAGAAGACCTGGGCACTCCCTAGGCCCTGCCATGCCCCACACCATCCTGGGCATCCTCCATCTTCACACCCTTTGGTCTTCACTAAAGATCCCATGAGATCCAGTTCCTACCCCATCATGCAGGAGGGAATGATGAGGGCACTGACCATCATGCAGGAGGGAACACTGAGGGCACTGAACATCGAGTGGGAGGGGACGCCGAGGACACATGAACATCGTGCGGGAGGGGACGCCGAGGACACGTGAACGTCGTGCGGGAGGGGACGCTGAGGGCACGTGAACATCATGCAGGAGGGAACACTGAGGGCAACAACCAAGCAGCATTTTCAAAAGTCTCAAGAGAAGGAAGAAAGCCATGAACTATGCAGCCGTTCAAGATTTCCTTCAAGGAATTACAGCGCCAGGAGAGCAGTTTTAAACTTGCCAGAGCTCAGGGGTCCTGCAACTATAGGCCCATCAGGAGGAACCTCCTAAATGGGCTTCCTCCAACCACAAGCTGCTGGGAGAACCTCAGCCATAAGACCCACAGGGGTGATACATTGAATGGCAGACCCACCATGGAAAGAGAAGTGCAGGCGAGAGGGGAAGAACCATATGTGCTGTGTGTGCTCTGACAAAGTTGAAATAGCATGACTTCAAAACAACGGGAGGAGGGGGAGGAGGCAGAGGAGGAGGGGGAGGAGGAAGAGGAGGAGGAGGAAGAGAAGATGGAGGGGGAGGCAGAGGAGGAGGAGGAGGGGGAGGCAGAGGAGGAGGAGGAGGAGGAGGAGGAGGAGGAGAAGGAAAAGAGAAAAGCTGTACAGGCAATAGGGAAAAGTGAAAGGGCACCATTCAATCCAACAAGCCAGACAGTAAGCCACTCAGGAGGAAAGCAGTTCTCTGTCCCTCTCTAAGCTAAGAGACTGAAGTGCCTGTCTCCTGTCCTCAGTTCTCTTCCCTGGTGGCTGTCCCTGCAGAGCAGACTGGGGCCCCCACCCACTAGCAATAGGACTCCCACATCAGAACACAGGATGGTGACCCAGAGGTGCCCAGGCAGCCGTGGGAGGCAGCCCGCCACCCAGAACAAGAGGCCCAGGCTTCCGGGCAGCTCCAGCCTTTGCAGCACGCAGGCAGGGCACAAAACAGGGATGTGTAAAAGAAATGAGGAGCACAGACACGGCAAAGCCTGAGGCCCCCAGCCCCTCCTCAGAGAGGCTACCTCTTTGGGAACCTCTGCAGGAAAGGGGTCCTCAGCCCTTGGAGCTTCTTTCCATAATATTTACAGGGCAGCTGGAGAGGGAGGTCTGGTGACAGTGGGAGATTCCGGGTCAGGGAAATGGCCTCTGCCCACATATCATATACCAATGCTGTTGGCACCACATGGAGTCCCTGGTGGGCTTGCCCAGCCACCACCATGCCCCTAAAGGGACTGGAGGGGCCACCAGGCTCATTTAGAAGGCAAGGGACTGTCTCTTTTGAGGACACCTTTCTCCTTCCTCTGTTTTTTTTTTTTTTTTTTTTTGAGACGGAGTCTCACTTTGTCACCCAGCTGGAGTGTGGTGGCATGATCTCAGCGTCACTGCAACCTCTGCCTCCCAGGTTTAAGCAATTCTTTCTGCCTCAGCCTCCCAGGTAGCTGGAACTATAGGCACATACCACCACACCCAGCTAATTTTTGTATTTTTAGTAGAGACGGGTTTTCACCGTGTTGGCCAGGCTGGTCTCGAACTCCTGACCTCAAGCAATCCACCCACCTTGGCCTCCCGAAGTGCAGGGGTTACAGGCATGAGCCACCGCGCCCAGCCTGCCATTCTTATTGTCAGTCTTATTCTCTCAGCCCCATCAGTCATCAATTGCTCAATAAATATGGATTAGGCACCTGCTATGGGCTAAGTGTTGGCCCCTGGTAATACAAAGATAAAAAAGACAAGCCCTGACTGAGGGTCATGTATGGCATGTAACCTGTGTGGACAGCTACCCAGGCAGCCTTGGCCTGAGGATGGCAGGGGTGAGGCTGGGGCTGGCACAGAGGAGCTTAAACAGGTGGAGTCTTAAAAAACAGGAAAGAGTCCTTCCAGCGGAGGTGGAGCAGGGGTGTTCAAGGCCCAGGGCTGAGGCATGCAGCTGATGGTGTGTGGCAGGGCAAGCGCTTGCTGCTGAGTCTCCTGGGAGGTGAAAGGGTGGTGAGAGGGGCAGCTTGCAAGTATATGCAGGCCCCTTTGCAGCTGCTAAGGGACCCAGACTTCATCCTGCAGGACGGGCATGAAGCTGGGAGGGCTACTGCGGGTTTGCCCTGTAAGTCAGCCCCTCCAGCTGCTATAGGAAGGGTGGACAGGGGAGCCCAAATGAAGGCAGGGAGACCCCAGGGCAGGGCACAGAAGTAGTACTGGTGAGAGGAGATGGGGCTCCAGCCGGGACAGAGGAAGCAGGCTGTGCAAGAGGGGTTGGTTGAAAACATTGGTAGGTAGGGCGGCCTGCTCGGCTCCCCTTCCACACTGTGGAAGCTTTGTTCTTTCGCTCTTTACAATAAATCTTGCTGCTGCTCAAAAACAAAAACATTGGGAAGTAAAAGCAACAGGATGGGAGAGGGGCGTGGGATGAGGAGGGAGCGGAACTGCCTGGTTTTCAACACCTTGCTAAGTCCAGGAGGCAGCTGGAGAGAGGGCTGGGTGGGGGCAGGCAGTTCCCAGGGTGCCACAGCACCAGCAGCACCTAAGATCTCCACCCACGTTCACTCAGTCCACAAAACACGAGGCCCAGCACACACCAGGCACCCAGAACAAGCACAGGTGGCAGCCTTCAAAGAGCTGATTTGCATGGGAGTGTGGGAGTGTGGGATAATTAATAATAAATATAATAAGGAAATCATATAGAAAGTGGAAATGGGAAGGGTTGTGGGTGGGGGGTGCAGAATGCTGCGGATATCCTAAGGAGATTCCCCAGCGCCAGCCCCATGCCCATAGTTCCCTTGGCTACAGGTGGCACCTGTGACTTGAATCTGAGTAGAACTGGGCGGAGGGGGTGGCATGTCACCCACAATTAGGTTCTGTTCCATAGGACTCCATCTGGGGGTGGGGCTCTCCCTCGGACCCTGGGGAAGTGACCACCCTGTGAACTGCACACCCTCGCAGATGGCCACACAGCAGGGGCCAGTAGGCAGCCACCGGGAGCTGAGAACAGTTCCTGCTGGCCCTGGGTCCTACAAGCACCAGGACATGACTTCTGCCAGCAATCGCATGAGGTGGAAAGCAATCCTTCCCCAGTCCAGCCTCCAGATGAGAACACAGCGGCTGACCTGAGCTGAGGACCCAGCTAAGCCTGGCCTTCTGGCCCACAGAATCCTTGAGATAACAGGCGGATGTCGTTTTAGGACACCCAGTTTGAGGTACGTGGCGGGCCTGGCGGCGCAGTGTGATCTGGACGGGCAGGAAGTGGAGTGAGCGCAGCCAGCGCTGGGAGCATATCCCGGAGCGCTGCCTACGGCGGGAGGAGCCGCAAGGGCCACGGGGTGGGAGACGGCTGGCCCCGGCGTGCACGCGGTGGCGGCGGTGGTGGAGGCGGTGCCCGCCCAGCTAGGGGACGCGTCGGTTCTCCTTCCGCGCTGAAGGCGCAGGTAGCGACTTCCTGTGGAGGCACGCGGTGGACGCCACGGAGGCTGAGGCTGGGGGTGGGCAGGGAGCGGCCTCAGGGACAAGCCTCCCGGCGCGCGGCTGCGATCTCCCCGCTGGGGGCCGGGAGCCAGAGGCCCACGCGCGTCGGATCCGGAAAGCCTGGTGGGCGCAGCCTAAGTGACTGGGTCGGCTCGGGGACGCGCTATGGGGGCGGGGCCTCGCGGGGCGGGGTCGGTGGGGGCGGGGCATGAGGGTGATGGTTCGGGGCGGGGCTTTCAGGGGCGGGACATGGGGCGGAGCCTGGGGCGGGGCATGAGGGGAGCCCGCTCCGGGAGGAGCTTTCGGGGGTGGGCCTTTCGGGGACGGGACATGAGGGCGGAGCATGAGGGGGCGGGGCATGAGGGGAAGCCAGCTCGAGAAGGAGCTTCCGGAGGCGGGGCCTGCTCGGGGCGGGACCTGATCAGGGCGGAGCCTTCGGGAGGGTGCCTGCCATAAAGGACTGTGAAGGGGCGGGGTCAGACGAGACGGCAGTTAGGGGTGGAGCCTGAGTGGGCGGGGCATGATCGGGGCGGGGTATTCGGGGCGGAGTCGGCTGGGGGTGGATCCGTTCGGGCCGAGCCCTCCACCGCTCACCACCACCGAGTCCAGCCCCGGCTCCTAGCGCGGCCGCCGGAAGGGGCGGGTCAGCGGGCGGGCATTTCCTGCGGGTGCCTAGGGCAGACGGGGTCCGGACGGGGACCCGGACGCGGGTAGGGGCGTCTGCGGCGGGGTGGTGCCGCATCTAGGCCTTCCCTTTCCTGCCTCCGGACCCCGTGAGGGGCGCGCGCCTCTCCCCGCCTTCCAGCAGTCCTAGTAGGGCCCGGGCGAGTCCGCGTTCTGCAGCGGGAGGTCCTCGTCGCCCCTCGTCTCCACCAGGTACTCACTGGGCTCCTGCCCGCCGCCTCCGGCCCAGGACGCGCAGAGTTGGTATGGGCCCCGCCGCCTCCCCGCACCCCAGCGCTCCAGGGATGTGGCGAGACCTGGCTCTGAGCGCCTCCCAGGCGCCGGCCCCGAGGCCGACCTAGCTCCGCACGCGGGCCGCGGGGCTGTGGCGTTGAAAGGGGAACCTCTAGGATCACGCACAAGACCCTGGCGGGTCCCTCCGCCTGGCTCAGATGCCTGGCATCTCAGGCCTTGGCACAGCTACCTGGCCCCTGGCAGGCCGTGGACTCAGCAGGCTGTTTTAGTGCAGATAGCCCTTGAATCTCAAGCCCACTAATGTTCCAGTCTCTCCGTGAGACCCAGATCCCTGAAAGTAGTGGAGGGAGGCGCCAGGGTGAGTGAGGTTTCCTAGGTAGCCCCTACCGCCTGCGGATACCCAGAGCTTCATATTTTAGGTGAACGTTCCTCCGCCCAGAGAGGCGACGGGGCTCTGCTGGAGTTGCACGACAGAACCAGAACCGCAGCCTTTAGAGCTGTGGCAAGCGTGGGTTGTGCCATCTGTAACTAGCTAATCACTGCTGTCTACAGGCCTGTGAGGTGAGGCCAAGACAATCGCTGCGGTCCACTCTGTTTTTGTTTTGTGTGTGTGCGTGGGGTGGGGGTTGGGTTTTGTTTGTTTTGAGACGGAGTCTTGCTCTGTCGCCAGGCGGGAGTGCAGCACTGGCGCGATCTTTGCTCACTGCAACTTCTGTCTCCTGGGTTCAAGCAATTCACCTCCCTCAGCCTCCCCAGTAGCTGGGACTACAGGCACGCGCTACCATGCCCAGCTCATTTTTTGTATTTTAGTAGGGACGGGGTTTCACCATGTTGGCCAGGATGGTCTCTATCTCCTGACCTGTGATCCGCCCGCCTCGGCCTCCCAAAGTGCTGGAATTACAGGCGTGAGCCACTGAGCCCGGCCAGTCCACTCTGTTCTTAACAAGTATTTTATTTCTCAGGGTGGGCAGCATGTAGAGAAGTGAGTCATTCCAGTCTTTGCCGGTTAGCACCTGCCAGCCTGAGTTGAGTCGACAGGACCATTATGGAGAATGTTCCTTGAGCACAGTATGTGACCAGGATCTGAAAATAAAAAAGACATGATCCTCACCTTCAGGAGCCTCTGCTGCCTAACATGTCAGTGACCAGCCACATGTGCAGCGACAAGTGTCTGGTAGAGGGAACAGTGCTATACAGCACGGAGGATCCCCACACAGGCCCTGGGCAGCAGGTGTCAGGCTCAGCAGGTTCACAAACACCCATCCCCGCCATGGAGTGGAGTGTGCAGAGAGCCAGATAGGTTTCTAACTGTGCCCTGGAGAGCTGTTGCTTCTCCAGCTCTGCCCTGCCCATGAGGCAAACAGCTGGTCGACTGATTTTTAGTGTTGGTTCTTGGTTCTCACCTTTGTTTCCTACCAGAGCTGGATCCTGGCCTCAAACTCCAGCCAGCTTAGGCTGTGATCCTCTGTCCTGGGCACCAGGGCTCCCCCTGCCCACCCCAGCAGAGATGCTGCTTTATGCCTGCATCCTCCCTCAGCACACGTGGCCTTCATCTTCAGTTCTGGCGCCCACCTAATCCGCCTCGTCCCACACGCCACCTCTAGATAGAGCCCTAGAAAGTGATGTTGGCCTGAAACTGAGTCATATAAACATTTTCCTGTAGAAAAGACCAGATCCTGTCCTTGTTGAGATAGGAAATCTGTAGTCAGTTTATGTGTTACCTGCACTCGTAGGGGAGCGGAGGGAAGACCACGAACCTCCTCTTGACTTAACAAAGAGAATTCGAGGTATTTATGTGTTGAGATATGTCACTTACGACATGCATCTCAGCTCCACTTTCTACCTAGGCGCAACCCTGGCCCAATAACTAATACAAAGGGTACGGAATATTATTTCTTAGAATATGACTGGGCATGGTGGCGCACACCTGTAGTCCCAGCTACTCAGGAAGCTGAGGTGGGAAGGATGTGACATGAGGGGGTCTGCTGGCTGCTGTGGTCCATGGCAGGGGGGCAGCCCTGGTTTCATGAGCTCAGAACCCAGCCCTGGGGGTTGGAAGCATCCTCCACTGGGCATGTGTGGGCCCTGCAGCCTGTAGCTCCAAAGCATGGTGACTGGTCCCAAGCCCAGTGTGGTGGAGACGGAGATTAGGGCAGGAACCAGGGGGATTCATGGGTGGAGGAGGGAAGTCGCAGGGCAGTTGATGGGCACATCAGATCCTGCGGACATGGTGTGCAGACCCCGAACCCTGGCAGAGGAGCAAGGATTCTTTGGTGAGCAATTGATCCCTTCACCAAGACAAGGAAAGGCTGGGAGAGTGAGTCAGGTGGAGCTCCGGGGAGATCAGCAATTCCGTTTGAGACACTTGTGGGAGAACACATAGGAAGGGAGGGGCCGCACCCAAACCCCACAGCCCCTGAAAGGCGAACCTTTAATCTGAGGTTCATGTTCTTCTCCCCAGCACCAAGAGGATGGTGGCCCTTGGCCTCCTGGTACAGAGCATCAGTCCCGCGCTGGGAGTGTGGAGAGATGTGTGGGAAGCAAGCCGTTCTTGAGGAAGTGGGGCCCACAGAGAAGTCAGCAGCCCCTTAGCCCTCACGCTTCCAAGGAACAGAACGATGGAGAAGCCTGCAGGCAGAAAAAAGAAGACGCCGACCCCGAGGGAGGAAGCAGGTGTGCAGAAGGGCATACTCAGAGAGGAGAAGGCGTCCGGGGACAGAAAGCCACCCGAGAGGCCCACTGTGCCCAGGAAACCCCGCACAGAGCCCCGCCTGAGTCCTGAAGACGAAGAGCACATCTTTGATGCCTTCGACGCTTCATTTAAAGATGACTTTGAGGGGGTTCCCGTGTTCATTCCTTTTCAGAGGAAGAAACCCTATGAGTGCAGTGAGTGTGGGCGGATGTTTAAGCACAAGACAGACCACATTCGCCATCAGAGGGTCCACACGGGAGAGAAGCCCTTCCAGTGTGTGCAGTGCGGGAAAGCCTTCCGGCACAGCTCCGACGTCACCAAACACCAGAGGACTCACACAGGAGAGAAGCCCTTCAAATGCGGGGAGTGCGGGAAAGCCTTTAACTGCGGCTCCAATCTCCTGAAACATCAGAAGACGCACACCGGGGAGAAGCCCTACGAATGCACGGACTGTGGGAAAGCCTTTGCCTACAGCTCCTGTCTCATCCGCCATCGGAAACGCCACCCTCGGAAGAAGCCCTGAGCTGGGGCCGTCTGTGGACTCAGGCCCTACAGTGCGAGCCTCGCCGGCTGCCTGCTCCGTGGCTCCCTCGTGTTCAGCGTCTGGTGGGGGCACAGGGCCATGTGCACTGTGTTCCGTGCCCTGGGGACCCCCGGAAAATCAGCCCGGTCAGATGTGGGAACGTACAAACGAGCGAGTGACCTTTCCACTGCAGAGAATCTCTTTGGATCAAGACACTGCAGTAATGTAGAAGCCACCAGAGGCTCCTTGCAGCCACAGACCATTTTCCAAGTTCTTTGATGGCTCACGGGGCTCAGCACCAGAGAGCAGGATGTGTTCACTGCCATCCGTGGGATGGGTTTGGGTCACCTCAGAGCACCCAGCGGGAGAGGCTCCTGGTGTGGCGGGCGGCCGAGCACTTCCCGCTGCCACCTGCCTGTGATGTCCTCTCTGCTTAAGCCTTTCATCTGCCGCTGAACGCCCCAGTCTGGACACTCTGCTCTCTGGGTCCCCGAGCTCTGCAGCGAGCCCCAGGACCACTCGTTCCTTCCCGGCCTCTGTGCGCAAACTGTGCTTGGTTCTCTGGCTTCTCTCCTCCTGCTGGAGCGCCAGTCCCTGAGCTCAGACCCCGTCCCTGGAACTGGGCCACACCCCGCGCCCTCTTGGCCCAGCCTTGCTCCCAGAGAGGCGGCCTGACTTACCTGGATGGACTCGGGACAAAGGTTCCTCAGGACCTTGGACACCACCACCTGCTGAGCTTCCTGCCCCAGCCACGTGGTGGGGCCCCTGGGGTGCCCTCAGCAGCGTCAGTCCAGCCTGCATCTGCCCCTTGGCCTTCCGACGTTGGTGGGCCCCAGCCCCACGGAGCAGCCCAGTATTCAGGTTAGTTCCATTTCTTCATGCCCGTACCAGTGCTGTCCCACCCCATGGCAGGTCCACAGGCCTCTGCCACCTTTGTGTCCATCCAGGAGCACTGTGGGCAGGACCCTGTGCTCTCTAGGGACTGGTTTATAAGAGGGTAGAAAGTGACTTTGTCAACCAGGAGGTAGTATGGATTTTATTGGGAAACGTTGGCGCCTCTGTTGTCAGCTGTTTAGACATGAGACACTGATCATGGCCCTAGTCTTTGGGGATTCTGTCCTGGAAGGAGGGTCCCGATTCGAGCTGGAGACAGCCTTGGCCTTGTCCATTGAGCAGTCTCAGAAACGGAGTGGGGGGCACTGCCTGGATAATGGAGAGCAGTCACGTCTGGGTGGAAACGTTTACTGGGTTAACACGTTCTTCCTGCCGCAGTCTTTCTGAGGGCTGAAATATTCCTGCCTGTCTGTGTAGGCCCCATACCAGCTTGGCCACCGTGGGGTCACTTGGAAAGAGAGCCTCTTGGCAGGCCTCCCCTCCCACTAGAAGGATGCTTCGATCCCTGCACTCAGACGTGTTGGAAGCACATTCCACATCAAAGTGGGTCTCTTCTCCCAGCTGCTTCCGCTGCTGGCCTGGCCAGAGGAGCCTGTTCCATGGCAGGGAGTCCTGAGTGCCGCCACTTGTAGTATCGTGAGGAGGTTGCCCGGCTCCCGGCCTCTCTCATGCCCACTGCCCGTGGGCTGCACTGACAGATGCATCTCCTCACTTCCCCACAGAAATAGAAATAGCCTAGAACTAACCACACAGTCACCCACACTAGCTTTGCCTCTGGCCTGGTTAACGTTCTATATAGCAGGTCTGAGAGCCCAGCCCGTCACCTGCTCGCACTGGGTCCTGACCTGCAGGGCAGCATCTCCCAGATGGCTGCAGGGCTCTCTGAGGTCGGGTGACACTCAGTGCGTGAGCTGGCTGTGGACCCAGGCTGGTCTACCCAGAAGGCCCCACCACCACCACGCCCCCATGGCATTGCTGGTGTGGCTGTGCTCGCCTGCGGGCCCTGCCTTGTTTGGGTTGAGGCTGTGTTGGCCTCATCAGACGTGTTGCCTGGGGGGGGTTCTGCTCTCGGGACCGCACTGGAGGGGTCTCCCTGGGCACAGGTGAGCAGGTGACTCACCAGAGAGGAGCCGTGGCACCTGTGGCCTCCTGATGGTCCTGCCACCGCGGTCGCTGCTGGAAGCATGGCCTTCGTGGCTTCTCAGTGGCCCATGGTCCCAGTGGGGGTAGGTAGGTGGCAAGTCCCGTGGTGCTGTGTACCTGCCTCGGTGATGACTGTGTCTCACACTGTTGGGTGTGTGCTGGGGAGGCCAGTCTTCCCGTGGGGCTCCCTGGGGCTGTGGTCAGCCCACTGCTGTCAGCAAGGGGGTGAGGGGGTGAGGGAGCGAGGGGCGGGCAGCTTCGGCCTCACCTAGATAGACTGCCCCTGGATGCCGCCGGCAGACCACGGCCAGTGTTGACCCCCACAGGGCAGAACATCTTGGTGGGCCCCCTGCCCCGGATCTCCTTATGCAGCCGTTCCGGGTATGTCCCTGAGGCTGGACGGCCTCAGCCAAGCTATCACCAGGAGAGGAAGACTTGCACTCCCAGAAATGGACATCTCAGGAGGTGAAATTGTTCAGAAGTAGCCATCAGAGCACATGCGACGTGTGGTCCTGGATCGGAAGAGTTGCTTTGAAGGACTTGCTGGGATGTTTGGCTGACCTGGAGTGTAGACTCCAGGCACAGTCAACTGTAGGCACAGCCGGCACCAGCGCCGCAGGGACAGGGCAGTCCTCACTGACGCCCTCCTACTGCAGACGCACACCAAGGCTCTCAGCCGCAGAGCGTGACGCCTGCAGTTCACGCCAATGGTGTGTGCACGTCACTGGAGAGTGACAGGAGACTGGCTCAATGTCAGTCATGGGGAATCTAGAACACAGGTTGGCAAACTTTTCCGATGAAGGGTCAGACAGGAAGTATTCTTGGCACTGCAGCTGTACGGCCTATGCCTTAGCACCCACAGGGGACCACAGAAGGTTGGGGACCACTGCTTGAAACAACTAGCTCTCCCATGAAGAGCAGGTCCCCACCCTGCTGTGTAGGGCAACAGCAGCTGTCAGTGGCATACGAATGAACGAGCACGGCTGTGCCAAGAAAACTTTATTTACAGGCTGGGCACGGTGGCTCACGCCTGTAATCGCACCACTTTGGGAGGCTGAGGCGGGCGGATCATGAGGTCAGAAGATCGAGACCATCCTGGCTAACACGGTGAAACCCTGTCTCTACTGAAAATACAAACAATTAGTCGGGTACGGTGGTGGGCGCCTGTAGTCCCAGCTACTTGGGAGGCTGAGGCAGGAGAATGGTGTGAACCTGGGAGGCGAAGCTGGCAGTGAGCCAAGATCACACCACTGCACTCCAGCCTGGGCGACAGAGCGAGACTCCGTCTCAAAAAAAAAAAAACACTTTATTTACCAACATAGGAGGTGGGCTGGATGTGCCTGTGGGCCATTGCTTGCTAATCCTGTCCTAGGTGAAGGGTGCATTAGAGCTCCTGGTGTAGTTTGGACGTCTGTCCCCTCCAGATCTTATGTGGAAATGTGATCCCCAGTGCTGGAAGGAGGCCTGGCGGGAGGTACTGGGGTCATGGGGGCAGATCCCTCGGGAATGGCTTGGTGCCCTCCTCACAGTAATGAGTGAGTTCTCACTTCGTAGGTTCACGGGAGAGCTAGTTGTTTAAAGCAGTGGTCCGCAACCTTCCTGGCACATGGGACCAGTTTTTCCATGGACAGGGAGTGGTGTGGATGGTTTCAGGATGAAACTGTCCCACCTCAGATCATCAGGCATTTGATTCTCATGAGGAGCACGCAACCTAGATCCCTCGCACGCAGTTCACAGTGGGGTTCGCGGTCCAGTGAGAATCTCATGCCACCGCTGATCTCACAGGAGGCGGAGCTCAGACGGTAACGCTCGCTCGCCTGCCGCCCACCTCCTGCTGTGTGGTCCGTTTCTAACAGGCCATGGACCCATCTTGAGGTTGGGGACTCCTGGATTAAAGAGCCTGGCGCCTTCTCCTGTCTCTCTTGATCCCTCCCTGCAGCCTCACCAGAAGCCAAGCAGATAGCTACACAGCCCGCAGAACCGCGAGCCAAGTCAACCCCTTTATAAAAACTTACCCAGCCTTGGGTATTCTTTTATAGTAACACAAAATGAACTAACACAACTCCCAATCCTGGCACAGTTTCTCTGTGTCTTAGCGTTCTTCAGAATTAGCTATTGGCAGGGAAGAGATGGCGCCAGAAGTCAGGAACTCGGACACAAGAAAGAAACCAGGGGGCGGGCAGGGAGCTGCTCAGGGCAGGCATCCTCTGCTGTCTGTCAGGATGTGCCAGGGAGGGTGGTGAGTGTGGACACAGCTGTCTAGGACGGCCCGGGAGACTGGCACGCATGCCCTGGTGGTGTCTGCATTAGGTTTGATTTTACTTACGATAATATGATCATTGCTTTTCCCTGTTACTGACAGTGGGAGGCGTTACCTTTTTTTTTTTTTTGAGACAGAGTCTCATTCTGTCGTCAGGCTGGAGTGCAGTGGCATGATCTCAGCTCACTAACGCCTCCACCTCCTGCGGTCAAGTGATTCCCCTGCTTCAGCGTCCTGAGTAGCTGGAACTATAGGCATGCTCCACCACGCCCGGCGAATTTTTGTATTTTTAGTCGGGACGGGGTTTCACCATGTTGGCCAGAAAGGAAGTGTTACTTTTAATGCCTGCACAATGACCAGTTGAATCGAAAAGGCACAGGTGACTTATGCACTTCCCAACATGGGTATGTGGGCTGTTTCCAAACTAGGTTATTATGAATAATGCCACAATAAATATCTTTTCTATATTTAGGGCCAATAAGACGGACCCCCAGATGTGGAATGACGTCTCAACAAATGCCGGCCCCGGGTCATGCCCACAGAGACACCTGCAGCAGTGCACAGATGGCAGGACCACCTCGGCCTCTGTAGGAGCGGGCAGGTGGGTTCCTGATCCTAAACTCACACTTTAATCCAACATCTTTGATTTCTAGCATGGAGGTAGGTGGTCAAGAGCATAGCTCTCAAGTCAGAGGCTGTGGACTTGACCTCTCACTCTGGAACTCTGGGACCTCTGCCTCAGTTTTCCCAGGTGTGAAATGGCAATGCTGACAGTGCTTACCCCACAGGGTTGCCAAGAACCAGAGCCTTAATACGTGACGTCGTAAGCACAGTGCTGGATCCTACTGTGTGGCCATGTCAGCTCGCCCCATGTTTGGTGTTAGTGGGATCAGAGCTCGCCCCGCGTGCTGGTGTTAGTGGGATCACGGCTTGCCCTGCATGCTGGTGTTAGTAGGATCAGAGCTAGCTCCACGTCTGGTGTTAGTGAGATGAGGGCTCGCCCTGCGTGCTGCTATTCTTAGTGAGATCAGGGCTCGCCCCACGTTTGGTGTTAGTGAGATCAGAGCTCGCCCCACGTGCTGGTGTTAGTGGGATCGGGGCTCGCCCCGCGTGCTGGTGTTAGTGGGATCAGGGCTCGCCCCGCGTGCTGGTGTTAATGGGATCAGGGCTCGCCTCGCGTGCTGGTGTTAGTGGGATCAGAGCTTGCCCCGCGTGCTGGTGTTAGTGAGATGAGGGCTCGCCCCGCGTGCTGGTGTTAGTGGGATCAGAGCTCGCCCCGCGTGCTGGTGTTAGTGGGATCAGGGCTTGCCCCGCATGCTGGTTTTCTTAGCGAGATCAGATATTGGTTCACACACGTAATGGGGGCCGTGCAAGCTGATGGCCTTGGATACCTCTCCAAGGAAAAGATGAGAGAGCTGGCGTCAACAAAATCAGCATGGAAAACAACAAGAAAAGATACATTTTTTGGGCCCGATGCGGTGACTCACACCTGTAATCCCAGTGCTTTGGGAGGCCGAGGCAGGAGGATCACTTGAGGCCAGGAGTTCAAGACCTGCTTGGGTGACAGAGCAAGACCCTGTCTCAGAAATAAAAGATACATCTTTTAAATCCACTTGGAAACTTTTTTTAACGTTTATTGTTATGAGAAAAATCGCACAACCAAACCAAAACCAATCTGCCATCTTTTTTGCCCCCATCATTTGGCACAGACAGATGAACTCATGACGTCACCGCAAGACCAAGAACTGAAGCCAGAGGCTGTCTAGGCTGACCTCTGCTTTGGTGTCTTGTGTAAATGAAGCTCATATTCCAAGAAGAGAAAACCTACATGACCCAGGTCAAAGAAAAACATAATGAAAGTTAAAAGACACTTAAAACTCAATGATCAATACAACTTAACAGAGCACCTGGGGGCAGCAGAATCCAAGGGCAGTGTCCAACCCTGTGTGCCTCTGTTGCTGTTAGGAGAGGAGCTGGAAGTCAGGAGGGAAGCACCCAGTGTGACAGTTAGAAAAACAAAGGCCCAGGCCGTGTGCAGTGGCTCATGCCTGTAATCCCAGCACTTTGGGAGGCCAAGGCAGGCGGATCACCTGAGGACAGGAGTTCAAGACAAGCCATGGGTAACATGGTGAAACCCCGTTTCTACTGAAAATACAAAAAAAAATTAGCCAGGTGTGGTGGCGCGCCTGTATTCATAGCTACTTGGGAGGCTGAGGCAGGAGAATTGCTTGAACCCGGGAGGCGGAGGTCGCAGTGAGCCAAGAGGGCGCCATTGCACTCCAGCTTGGGCAACAAGAGCGAAACTCTGTCTCAAAAAGATAAATAAGTAAAGCCACTTATTAATACAACTAATGGAAAGAGACACCACTGAGAGGACAAAAGAGCTAAGAGTTGGTTCTTTGAAAGGACTATTAAAATTGACATTCTCTGGCAAAATGACTAAGAAAAAAGGAGCAAATCAACCATTCGGAATGAGAAGAGAAGGCAGTGCAGCCACATCTGACGCTGAAAAAGTGAGAAAAGTCCGTGCTGACAAAAAACTCCACCGAAACGGCGCGACCGTCAGGAGGAAAGTCACGCGGCAGCCCAGCTCGAGGAGACACGCACACAGCGTCCGTGGCCGTGACAGAGATTGTGTGGATGATTCTCAGTCTTGCCAAAGAACGCCAAGTCCAGGTGCTTTGCACGTGACTTCAAGAAACAGCTCCAGTTTTACCCAGACTCGGAGACAGACAGGAAACACACCCTGTGTTATTTTCTGAAGCGAGTATAATCTGGATATCAAAATTACAGTTCAGTGTCACTCATACACATATACATGAAAAAAGGTACTAAGCACTTGCAGGCCAGGCGCGGTGGCTCATACCTGTCATCCCAGCACACTGGGAGGCCAAGGTGGGAGGATCGATTGAGCTCAGGAGTTTGAGACAGCCTGGGCGACATAGTGAGATTTTATTTCTAATAAAAATTAAAAATTAAGTGTGGTGGCATGCGCCTATGGTCCCATATGCTCGGGAGGCTGAGGCAGGAGGATCAGTTGAGCCTGGGAGGTTGACGCCTCAGTGAACTGTGATTGCACCACTGCATTCTGTTCTGCAGATGTGAGCAGGAGCGATGGGCGCCTCTTCCAGGCCTGGCCTCCTGAAATCTTCCCTGTGACCATCCACTGTCCTCCCTTCCTGTGACTGAAAGAGAAGGACTCAGCGATGGCAGAGCCACACACCAAGGGAAGGAGCCATGTCCCGGAGTCGCCCTCGGGGGAGCCTCAAGACCCTGTTGTGATGTGAGCAAGAAGGGGAGGCCTCCCGAGTGAGACGCCGAGATTCGGAGGTTCTTCATTATCCCAGCCACCGTTACTTACCCTGACCACTGTAGCAACAAATGACAAACATTCAGAATATGTGTAGCAGTCATAGGAACCAGGATTTTTAAAGACAAATATCTAAGTAGAAAAATGGCCTAAAACAGGAGCTTAAGACCAGCCTGAATAATGCAGTGAGACTCCATCTCTAGAAAAAAGAAAAGTGGGCAAAAGTCACAGAAGAAAAAAACATCCATGGCTCATAAATACCTGAAAACATGCTCAATCTCATTAAAAATCAGGGCACACAAGTTAAAACAACAAAGAGATGCAAGTTTGTGCCCCACAGCGTGGTCAAGACGGCCAGGTCTGATTCTGATCCTTGCACGGAACGGGCGGGAGTCGTCATCTGCTGCTGTGGCACTGGGCGGCAGCACAGTCTGGAGAGCAGCCTGGCTTTTTCTGGCAAAGGCGAAGATGTGCGTTTCTGCTGCCCCAGGAGCCACTGTTTACTTCCCCGTGAGAAACGTGTGTGCGCGCAGCCAGAGACGACAACATTCACGGCGTGCACTGTCAGGAAAGCCGGAAAGAACCCAATGCCTGTCGGTAGCGAAGCGGGTAAATCATGGTCTGTTGGTCAAGGGAAGCTGTTGGCGCAGTGACTGCACAGCCAGCCGGGACCACGTCAGCACCTGTGCGTGTCAGACCCAACGCTGAGCAGAGAATGTAAGGCACAGAAGACACACGGTTCTGTTTTAACTACCGCGAAGTTCAAAACCAAGCAAAACTGAACAGTGTGTTATCTGGGGACACGTGGTCGAACTGCAGAGAAAAGCAAAAGCATGGTTCACAGGGAACTCAGGAGGGAGGGGCAGGCACAGGGCATGGGCCCCTGGGTGGCATCTCGCTCTGAAACCAGATGGAGGGTGAGTGGGCATTTGCTCTAGCACGGTTTAAAGGATCATGTCATGTACACTCAGCTTACACATCTGACACCCTCCCAGCTTCCCTAATGTTTTTAGAAAACAGGAAGCACTTCCTCATGAACCTGGTGCCATCCAGCCCTGGGGTGCACGGGTTAACACCCACTTCCACACCCCCCACTGATCTCAAGGCCCCCCGCCCCCAACCCTGGCCTCCATCGCCCGCAGGTGCCTGTTTCCACTCAACCCAAGCCGTTCTCTTGCTTTCATAGTGTGGTCTTTACCAACAGAGGAGCCAGGTATAACCGCACTTCCTATGTACTCAGAAGGTATTTCTCGTCCTTTTCAGGCTGGTAGAGCAGATCACCCCCAAAGCAGGAAGTTCCAGATCAGATATGCATAAGAAGCAACCTCAAAACTAACAAAAAGATTCGCACACTCCTCAGTTCAGAGGAGGAGCGGAGATTGAGCAAAGGAGAAGAAAAGCGCTCGGAAGAGAAGAAAGGAGCCTCGGTGTGCGGCAGGCACGTGCAGGGAAGCAGCCTCTGAAATGCCTAGAAATAGCTCCCAGGCGTTCACTTGGCTCCCAAACATCTTCAGAGGTCAAAACCATCACAGTGGGCAACTTTCCACCAGTGACCCCAGTGTTCCCTGTCCTCAGCCCACTGCAGAGCCATCCTAGTGGGGCACTGGGCGCAGGGCACGGGCTCCTGACTCCAGTGAGGCCACCCTGGAGGGAGTCCCAGGAATCAGCCTAATGTTCAGAACCTTCCTGGCATCTCAGAAGTGTAGTGGGGGAGACGTGAGGACCCTTCAGCCAAGTGTCAGCGTTCTCATTGCAGGAGAACATCAAAGCCGCAACCCAGAAACTTCTCAGGAGCATGGCGCACCCACACCAGCCCCGGGCTCCACCTGGACAGCACCTCCTGGGCCACCCTGACCAGCAGACATCATCCTCCCAGCCTCTCTTGGCCACCCTGACCAGCGGGCACCACCCTCCCAGCCTCACGCAGCCACCCTGACCAGCAGGCACCATCCTTTCAGACTTGCTCGGCCACCCAGACCAGAGAGTGGCCCTGACCAGCAGGCACCATCCTCCCAACCCCACTCACCTGCCGTGACCAGCAGGCACCATCCTCCCAGCTTCACTTGGCCAGCCGAGCTCTATGGGCCTCAGAGTGCAGAGTACCTCAAATGTTGTGACTTTGCTCGGCTGCAGGGACGTGCCATGGAGTGTCCCTTGTGCGAGCATTTTGTGAGCTATGCCAGCATCTGTCCCCACAGGCTGCATCCCTGAGCCATTTCTCAGGAGAGCAGGAAGTGAGCAGGGGGAGGGGCGCTGCCAGCCAGCCCTCCTCATCTGGGCCTCTGTTTCCTCTTCGACACGGGGAAGCAGGGAGGGGCCGATCAGCGACTGAGGCTCGTTGGCTCTGGTGGGGTCCACCTGCGTTTCTGGAGAGCCCATGGACCCCGGACTGTACCCAGACTTCATTCCCAGTGACCTCTCCTATTGGTCCCCATTTGGGGCACTGAGATGTGACCGTTTCTTTCCTGTGAATGAGCTTACATCAAAACATGCTGCAGAGGAAGATAGGCCTTAGGGACAGCGTCCTGCGCCTCTGCACCAGGAGAAAAGCCGTGTCCCCAAGGGAGACTCAGAGCTGAGGTGGTGGTGGGCAGGGCTCCTGTGGAGCTGGGGCAGGGCAGGGTGTCTCTGAGGCCAGTGAGGAACAGCTGAGCCCAGGGATGCGGGAAGGATGGGGTACACTCTGGGATGGGGCCGGCAGGGAGCCTCGTGCTTACAGAGCCTGGTGTTGGCACTCTCCTGGTTTCCTCTGCAAACGCAGCCACATGGTCAGGGAGCCCGGGCCGAGCAGACGGCCCCCACCTTGACAGAATCCCAGGGTCGTGCGTGGCAGTGGGAGCGACCTCACAGCCAAGACTGGGTCTAACACTGCTGTCCCGCAGTCACCCCTGCAGGCGGCTCAGGGCAGGGCTCTGGCCTGATGGGGGTTCCTGGACATGCCTCTGAGCTGGCAGCCCCTACCCACACCCCTGCACCCCTGCACCTTCCATGCCTCTCGCCCTGGGGCCCAGGTTCAGGTTTGTGGGGAGTACAGCACCGTGCTCCCGTGGCCACCGCTCAGGCGAGTGGATTCAGCGAGAGTTTTCAGTGTTTGCACCTCTGTCCCCGTGTGCCTATTTCCTGTTGAGGCTGGACACCTGGCATGTCCGAACACTCTCATTCCCCAGGCTGGGCACCTGGCATGTCCGAACACTCTCATTCCCCAGGCTGGGCACCTGGCATGTCCGAACACTCTCATTCCCCAGGCACGCATGTGCAGCCGCCGCCACCCGTGTACTACGGCGCTGACCCCTCCTGTAACAGCTGTGGTCTTGGCCTCTCGTGTTGGGGCAGATGTCCCCTTTTCCACTGTTACTTTCTGTTGTCCAAAACTTTAAGTGTCCTGCCAGCCAAAGCTGTTGAGCATGACTGAGACCATCAGTCTTTGGTAAGTGTCCTGTGCATTTGGGATAAGCATCTGTTTTCAGCTGCACTTCCTGTGACTTGCTCTGCGTGTCCTCCTCGGTCTGCGTGGGCCGCTGCGCTGGTTCCCAGCCTGCCCGACATGCTCTCTGCAACACCTCCCTTCCCTGCTGCTTGCTGGCTTCTGTGTTCTCTGCAGTAAACATTGATTTCTGACTCGAGTGCTGTCTTCATTGATCTCTCTGCACTCGGGATGCAGTCAGTGCCCCCCACGAAGGCTACCAGCTGTCTCCCAGGGAACAGTGCAGGTGCCGCTTCCCAGGACCGCAGGACCCTGGCTGGTCGCTGCCTCTGATGGGTCTCCCTGAGACCACTCCCCGTTAGCCAGACTCAACAGGAGACTGACACATAAATGAGAAAGTTGTTCACTCACTCATGATGGGAGCAACCCTTTGCAGTGCGGAAATGTCCTCACACCTTTCAGGCCCCGGATAACTGGGAAGCTGAGGGTTCATTCGGTGGCCTAGTGCCTGCACTCAGGATGCCCCAGCGGAGGCCCCGGGAGTCCTGAACACCTTCTCCAGGCCCTCTGAGTTCCAAACAGCACCCGCTTTTGCCCGGTCCTCTGTTCGCTGGCTTGCACCTCCTTCGGTAGGGCAGTTGCTCTCAACCAGGGGCACTTTTGCCCCAGGGGACCACTCAGCAATGTCTGGGACGGTGTTGGCAGTCACAGCTGGGTGGGGGTACCACCGGAATCTAGTGTGCAGAGGCCGGGATGTGTGGGGGTCCTGCCCAGATGCTGCAGGTGAGAGATACAGATTTAGACCCCGTGACGACGAAGGAAAGGACGGGAAAGGTGGCTCTCAAGGCCCCAGGGAACAGCCCAGAGATGCGTGGGGTTCCAGAAGCTAGAAAGGCGTGGCGCGGTCGCTCCTGCAGGAACAAGTGTCTGTGGTGGCTGGAGATGTGGGAACTGGTCACGTCTTCACACACTTGACCAGAACCCTCCCAGCTGTCCCTCCCCCGCAAACAAGCCAGCAAGGCGACACGGTGGCTGCTGCTGGCGAGAGGCAAGTGTACTCGACTGCCTTTCTCCACTCTTGAGGACAGCACCCAGAGTGGCCCCGTCTCTGTCCCACCAGCCCAGGCCTAAAGCTTCCTCATCGTCTGCATCCCAGCCTGGGACTCAGGCAGCCTTCTGCCAGCTGTGCTGCGCGCAGGGACTGCAGCCACTGACCCCCTCTCCCTTCTGTGCTGCTCTGCTCTACCCCACAGCCCCAGGGACACCTTCAGTGTGTGTCCTGCCTCCCTCCCTACAGACGCCTGTGCCCCCCAGTGCCCTGAGAATGACGTCCAAGCCCCCAGTGGAGATGTCAAGGCTGTTCGGTCTGTCCCTCCCCATCCTGTTCTGTCCTCCCCATGCTCACCACACTCCCCTGCCTGGTTTCCCAAACTTGAACCCCAGGCGACTCCTTCAAGCATCAGACCTCTGCCCCTGCACCCCTCCCACCTCTCTGTGATGGGCTGGCCCCTCCCTTCTGCCTCCCCTCCCTCCTTCCTGCTCCCACCCCTATCTCTCCCTGATGCTGCCCCTTAGAGAAGCCTCTTGGACCTTTAGCCTGGTCACTCCTCTGAGCCCCTCGTCTCCAGGTGTGGTCTAAGAAGTGCTCTCAGCCCCTCTACTCCAGTGGCTCGGGGGCTCTGACCAGCCCTCCTGCCCAGGAAGCTTTGAACTTTCCCACAGGGACCCCTAGAGACAAGGGCACTGCCTGTCCAGATGGCAACCCCAGCCCCAGCAGCACTGGCTGGAGCAGGCCGGGCCTGTGTGGGTATCTGTGTGGGTATCTGAATGCCGTGATCTCAACAAAAGAAGCCCATGGAGGCCTTTTCTAATCCACAGCCCAAGACAACAGGCCTGGGGGGCTGTGGGCTGACTCCCACGCCTTAGGACCAGGGGCTCTGGGGCTGTTGGGGCTGGAACCCCGAACCCCGAACCCCGCCTCCCAGCATAATGAACACCAGCTCATTGTTCACAGTGAATACCCAGCAAAACCCTGCTCAGGCAAGGAGCCCCCCCGCCCCCACCTGCTGCTCCAACAGACCAGGCTGGCTGCTGGCTCCCAGCTCATTAAATCAGCAACCCTTGCACTCCCTCCAAAGCCCTGGTGGGGGAAGGGGATTCTTCCACTCTGATTACACCCGTTGCCTTCTCCCTTCACTCCTGTGAGCTGGCCAGGCTGAGGACCGGTCCAAGGGGCCTGGGAAGTAAGACACTCCACGGCTTCCCAAAGGTCAGCCGACACGGACGGTAGCTTCGGTGACTCAGCTTCCCGTGATGTGTTGGATGCATGGGGAGCTGGTGACAACAGCCTGTGTGTGTGACAATGTCAAGAACTACATACAAAGACACAGCTGTCCCCCAAAATGAGTCTGCACAGCCCGGTGCAATGCGGCTGCAGCCTGTCATCGAGTCAATTGCATTGTCATCTGCCGCTCTCCTGATGTAGGTTCTGTGTTTGTCCATTTTGCACTGCTATGAAGGAATACCTGAGGCTGGGTAAGTTGGCAGGCGCCTGTAGTTGCAGCTACTTGGGAGGCTGAGGCAGGAGAATGGCATGAATCCGGGAGGTGGAGCTTGCAGTGAGCTGAGATCGCACCACTGCAATCCAGCCTGGGCAATAGAGTGAGACTCCATCTCAAAAAAAAAAAAGAAAGAAAAGAGGTGCTGGTCGCAGTGACTCATGCCTGTAATCTCAACACTTTGGGAAGCTGAGGCGGGTGGATCACCTGAGGTCAGGAGTTCAAGACCAGCCTGGCCAACATGGCAAAACCCCATCTCTACTAAAAATACAAAATTAGCCGGGTGTGGGGTGCACGCCTGTGATCCCAGCTACTTGGGAGGCTGAGGCAGGAGAATCCCTTAAACCTGGGAGGCAGAGATTGCGATGAGCCGAGATTGCGCCAATTGCCCTCCAGCCTGGGCGACAAGAGCGGAAACTCCATCTCAAAAGTAAATAAGAAAGAAAAGAGGTTTGCTTGACTCACAGTTCAGATCAGGGTTCGGAGGGTGCTGCTGTCCCTGGTCATACTGTATAAGAAGAGGCTTCTGGGGAGGGCTTAGGAAGCTTTTACTCATAGCAGAAGGCAAAGTGGGAGCCGGCGCATCTGTCACATGGTAAGAGCCAGAGCAAGAGAGGGGCGGAGGCACCAGGCTCTTTTTAACAGCCAGCTCTCATGTGAACTAATGGACTGAGAACTCACTCATCACCTAGGGGAGGGCACCAAGCCACTCATGAGTAATCCCCCGCATGACCCAGACACCTCCCACCAGGTCCCACCGCCACCATTGGGCCACATTTCCACGAGATGTGCAGGGGGCTCACCTCCAAATAGCATCAGATATATTACTAGTTCTTTTTTTCTTTTCTTTTTTCTTTTTTTTGAGACAGTCTTGCTCTGTCGCCCAGGCTGGAGTGCGGTCTCAGCTCACTGCAACCTCCACCTCCTGGGTTCAAGCAATTCTCCTGCCTCAGCCTGCCAAGTAGCTGGGATTACAGGTGCCTGCCACCGTGTCCAGGTAGTTTTTTGTATTTTTAGTAGAGATGGGGTTTTACCATGTTGACCAGGCTGGTTTTCAACTCCTGACCTCGAGTGATCCACCCACCTCAGCCTCCCAAAGTGCTGGGATTACAGGTGTGAGCCACCGCACCCAGCCAGATGTAGTACTAGTTCTATAGGATGGTCCAGGTTGGGGCACAGATTTTTGCATGAACATTAGTTTTCACCCAAGAGTGACACGCTCAGTCACATGGCAGATTTACTTACAACTTTTTTTTTTTCCGAGATAGAGTTTTTGCTCTTGTTGCCCAGGCTGGAGTGCAATGGCGTGATCTTGGTTCACTGCAACCTCCGCCTCCCAGGTTCAAGCGATTCTCTTGCCTCAGTCTTCCGAGTAGCTGGGATTACAGGCGCCCGCCACCACACCTGGCTAATTTTGTATTAGCCAGAGATGGGGGAGAGACAGGGTTTCTCCCTGTTGGTCAGGCTGGTCCCGACCTCTGGTGATCCGCGCGCCTCAGTCTCCCAAAGTGCTGGCATTACAGGCATGAGCCACCGCGCCCAGCCCTACTTACAACTTTTTAAAAAACTGCCAAGCCAATTTCCAGAATGGCAGCACCACTTTGCCTTACCACTGGCGATGTCCCAAGCTGCTCCGCGGCCTCAGTGATACTTGGCACTTAGTAGTTTTTACCTGAGCCACCTGGCAAGTGTGCAGTGGCACCCACCACGATGCTGGCCAGCCCTTCCTTGACAGCCATCCCTTTCCGAGCCTATTGCCATCCCTGTGCCCTCTTCGGTCAAATGTCTGTTGCGGCTTTTGCCAATTTTCTAACTGGAATGTTTGTTTTCTTACGGTGGAGTTTAGAGATTTTTGTATATCTCCACCCACACAACCCTGAACGTCCACTCTGGCACCAGGCAGCTGCTGCCCATCTGGCTCCCCGCCCTCTGTTCCGCGCGCCCCTCCAGCTCGGGGGTCC
The DNA here is from genome assembly GCF_003255815.1 of Theropithecus gelada. Classification (NCBI taxonomy): domain Eukaryota; kingdom Metazoa; phylum Chordata; class Mammalia; order Primates; family Cercopithecidae; genus Theropithecus; species Theropithecus gelada. The sequence continues at coordinate 145,479,256 of NC_037676.1, forward strand.
CCTCGCCTCGGCTCTCTGCACCCCTGCTCAAAAGGGTCAAAGAACCCTCCCCCCGGCCGTTTGTTTATCCCGGAGAGTGACAGTTTTATCTTTTCGGGTCGTAAACACAGAACTGAGGGAGAAACTGGCTGAACAAGAGGAAAATGAGGAAGGAATCCATGAAGGGGCTTTTGGGAACCTGTATTATCCTCCTCGGGCTCCGGGGAGGCCCCTGGAAATCAGGCAGAACGAGGGCGCTGGGACCCCCCCGAGGGGAGCGGGAGGTCGCGCGTCTTGCAGCGGTTCCCGGCGGCCGTCGCTGCGGACACGTCCCGAGGAGGGAACCCAAGAGGGCGGCGGGGTGGACTCGCAAGCTGAACGTGGAAGCGACTCCAGCCGAGAACCCCGGGGCCTGGAGTGCACGGAGGCGGGGGGGAGCGTGGGGACGGCGCCGTCAGCTCCCGAAGCCCGGCCGTGGGCGCGCAGGCGAAGGCCTGGCCCCCGTCGGGAAGGAGGCTCCGAGACGCCGGCTTCTGCGCCCCACGCAGTGCCGCTCCCAGCGCCCGGGCGCTCTGCAGGCGCGGGCGGGACCCCGGCCAGCGAGAACGCGAAAGCCACGCGCGGGCGCAGCCCAGGAGGGGAGGAGCGGGGCGGGGAAAGGCCTGCTTTTGCATCCCGGCCCCGCCCCCACTTGGCCACCGAGACGTGCAGTCCTCCCGAGGCCCAGAGCGTCCCGGAAGTGCGCGCCGACTGGGCGGAGTGGGGCGGGGCTGGGCACTTCCGTCCGGCGCGCGGCGGCCTCCTCCCGCTCGGAAGGTGAGTGGGTGCGGGCGGCGGCGGTGGTGGCGGCGGCTCCTGGCGCCTGGGACCAGCTCAGTCCGACCTCGTGCGCCGTCCTCCGCGGTGCAGCCCTGCCCAGCCGGGCCGTGCGGCCCCTGCAGCCGCCGCTCGCCGTGACCTTGGCCTCGGGCCAGGCCCCGGGAGCAGGGTGGGCTCCTGGGAGTCGCGGGGCAGCAGCGGACCGCCCCGCCCAGTGGCCCTGGCGATCGCGGGTGTCCGTTCGCAGGGCGCCTTTCCCAAGCATCCGGTGACGGCCGCTGTCGTCATCCCCACTTTGCAGATGGGAAACTGAGGCCCGGAGGTCCCGCCGCTCGGGAGCGTGGAGCCGCCGGACCCCAGCGCCGCACCGCCGGGCAGATGCTCTCTGTGCCGAGCTCCCGGCGATCGGGTCCGCTCCCACGGGGCTGGTAACAGAGGGGCAGAGGATGCTTCCCCCGAGCCACTGGCAGGAGTGCCCCTCCCCCTTCAGCCTGGCGCTCAAGAGTTTGTGCGTCCCTGAGGGTGAAGGGGCGTCCCACCCTGTGACGGCCGCCTCCGCTCAATCCTGGGGGCCACGCCAGGGTCGGGGTGAACGAGTAGGCCCTTTTACCAGATGTCCCCAGTAAGTTGACTAAGTAACTTGAGATGTGACTTTAAGGTGGAGGACCTGCACCCAGTGGCCACCTACCTGGCGACCCGACCCTTCCCATCATTAGTGGATGGAGGCTGGCCCAGAAGGCCGGGCACTGGGGTGGCGGCCGTGTGGGAGCTGCCTCTCCTACTTCCTCGAAGTAGGCACTGCTGTCCTTATATCTGAGTCTCCGTTAACTTTTGTCTATTTTTGCAGTTCCTTCACTCCCTGCCCCAGATTAGGAGTTCCTACTCTATCACAGTGTGAAAAAAAGTCACTTCTCACATTGGACTCATACCATTTTTGCAAAGCAAACTAAGAAGTATCTTGGAGCCCTGAGTGGGTCTCCCAGCGCTGCGGCAGGGCTGGACTAGGAGATTCCAGGTGCAGCCTCTGACAGCTCTGTAGGGTCTGAGGAAGAGGGTTCCCCTCTCTGGAATGCTTCTCTTTTGCTGTTCAGGAAAAGCCTTGTTAAGATTTCCTCCAAAACACTCGTGCACCAGCAAGCATGGTTCGGTTTTCAGCCTTCCCACAGGGCCAGCAGCTGAGGTTTTTCTGGAAGACTCTCTATGCCTTTCTCTGGGGGAGGGATGATGCCACGGGTTGGAAGGAAATGCCAGAGCCTCCACTGGGACAGGAGCTTTGCTTCAGCCCCCACAGGTGTCTGCTGTGCTGCCCAGGTGGTGGCTACTTCCTAAGCGCTCCTTCCAAAGCATTACTCCTTTTGTTGTTGTTTGAGACAGTCTTGCTCTCTTGCCCAGGCTGGAGTACAGTGGCTGACCTCAGCTCACTCCGCCTCCTGGGTTCAAGTGATTCTCCTGCCTCAGCCTCCCAAGTAGCTGGGATTACAGGTGCCCACCACTGCACCCAGCTAATTTTTGTATTTTTAGTAGAGACGGGGTTTTGCCATATTGGCCAGGCTGGTCTTAAACTCCTGACCTGGTGATCTACCCGCCTCGGCCTCCCAAAGTGCTGGGATGACAGGCGTGAGCTACCACGCCCAGCCACTCAAAGCGTTAATCCTTACTGAATAAACGTGCTAGGTCCCCTGACCACTTCACCTCAGGCGTTATGTGTCCCTGTGGGTTCGCCCACCATCCTTGCTCCTCCTGGAGTGGATAAATCTCCATCTCCCCTTGGGGAGCTGGCATGTTGCCTCCTCCTGCACCATCCCCCCACATTCCTCTCAATCCCCTCATCTGCCATGGTTTTCATTTTCCCCAGGTCCCAGGTGTGACACCTTCAGCAGGTCTCAGGGAAGATGGCAGCCCTAGGGGACGTTCAGAAGTCCCCTTCTGTCCCGTCCCCTGTCAGTCTCTCATCACCGGGGACACCTGGAGCCCAGCACCACGAGCCTCAGCTTCACCTCCATGGGCATCAACATGGTACTCACCCAGCCCGCTGTGTACCCTCCACCCAGCATCCCCTGCCCTCATGTCCCCTGCCCCGTCTCCTCCTGACCTGCCACCCTGGCTGACTGAGGCATCTCCAGACACCTGTATGCAGCGCCTTCAGCAGCTGGGGTTCCCGCACCCTCAGGCCAGGGGCTGGGCGTGGGTTGGGTTGGGAGAGCAGTGGTTGAGGCTGGGGCCAGCCTGAGCTCTGGCTCCCTAGGGATGGTTCCCCGCATTCTTTCTTTCCTGAGTTGCGGTATAGGAGGGAAAGTGGCCTCAAAATCTGCGTCCAGCGTGACCAGGAGCAAGGCATCGCCCCTCTGAGTGTTGTCATTCAGGAAGTGCAGCAGCCAGAGTCCTTGCCAAGCTGGTTTGGGTGTGGTTCCCCGGACCCGCAGGGACAGAGGGCCGGCCTTGCTCCACCTCTGATGGTATGGCCTCGTGGTCACATGACAGGCCCTGGGAGTTGAGGTGTGGGGGAGTCCCAGCCCCATGGTGCCCCAGGCTCTGCTCCCTCTCAGAGGTCAGGGATCCTGAGGCTCCATCTCTGCTGGATGTTCCACAGGAGGCCTGGCCTCATGGCCCTCGTGGCCCAACCCAGCACATGAGCTGCTGACAGCAGGGGCAAGGCCCCACATAGATCAAGCCTGGAGAGCCTGTGTCTGGCCCAGGAATGGGGCGACCTGGCACAGGGTTCTCCCTTTTGGGGAGTCAGCATCCTGGTGGCTGAAGGGACCACTGAGGCTTGTGGAGAGCAGCTGCACTGCATGGGGCCCTCAGGTGGGCACTCAGATGGGGACAGAGAGGCCAGGGGCTTCCCCAACGAGCCAGGACCAGGGTGGGTTAGAGGAGCAGGGAGCCAGGCGGCTTGGCATCCACTCCCCCGAGGAGCAGGAGCCTGCAGCCCTGCCATCTCCACTGCTGTGTCCCAAGCAACTCCCCAGGGACTGTGAGGAGGCTGGGAAGGGGCGCCCGTGGGCTGCCTGGGCTGCCTGTCCTGGTGGGCCTGGCCAGGGGCTACCTGGAAGGATCCCAAGCCCCCGCAGCACACACTGTGGCTGGGCCTGCAGCCAATGCCCCTGAGGGCCGTGCTCCTCACCCCTTATTCAGTCAAAATCTCAGGGCCCGCCCTTGCCCTCTCATGTCACCTGTACAACGACTGAGGGACGTCCTCCTGTCCTGTTACCAGTGGGGACACGGAAGCCCAGAGACAAGGCCAGGAGGCCAGCAGACTCAGGGCATGCCCCGGCACTCCCCCCTCCCCGCCCCAGGCCTGGTGAGGTGTGACTTCTCCAGGGGGATAGTCTTCTTGGGGAGGGCACAGCCCAGCAGATCATCTTAGCACAGGACACAGGCTGAGGGGGCTGCAGGCCAGGTTCTGCAGGATACGAAGCTGATGTCCAGGCAGAGGGTGGGCCTGGGGAGCATGGAGGGGCCTCAGGCTGGGCCCCCTGAGCCTGCAGGGTTGCACTACCCCCGGCCCTGTCTCCACCAGCCGTGGGCAGTCAGGCCCAGAAAACCAGGCATGAGTCCCCAGCCCCACAGGCCTGGAAGCCTCCTGGGCACTGAAGCCATGTCCGAGTGCCCTGAAATCCCCAGAGGTTTTGCCCCATGGGAGGGAGTGGGGGCTGCACCAGCAGCTTCTGCGCTCTCCCTGCTGTACCAGAAACGGCATCCAGGGAGGACAGACCAGCTCGGCCCTGAGAACGGCAGGTGTGGCTGCTTCCCCCCAGCAAGAGATTGTGGCAGGAGGAGATTGTGGCTGAGGCACAGTGGGGCCTGGGGGCAGGTAGCCAGAGCCAGATAAGGGGGTGGCCTTCATCCCCTCTTCATGCTGATAGGCCCAGTGTAGAGCGAGCGGGGCCAGGCTGCAGCAACGGGCGGCCTCTGTCACAACTTCCAAGCGCTGGGTGAAGGCAGGGGCTGCTTCCGGGCGTTTCCAGCGTCCTCTCTCCTTGGGAACGCCCTGGGGCCACAGATTCCTAGGCAGAGGAGGCCTCAGGGTTTCCGGAAATTGTCCAGGGCTGTCCTGCCAGTTAGGGGCCAAGCCAGGACTTGGAGCCGCAGCCTCCCAACTCCCAGACTGCACTGGGCCAGACGAAGGTTCCCGGGGCCCACCCCAGGCACACGTGGTCACCTCAGGAACCTCTGGTGGGTGCCTGGCTGGGCATGCTGAGCCCTGGGCTGTGAGGTGTTGGGGAGCAGGGGAGATCCCGAGGAGGAGCTGTTTATCAGTGGGGAGGGTAGTGAGGGGCATGGGGAGCGGCCGGGGAAGGTTCTCTGCAGTGGTTCCTGCGGACATGAAGCTGGGGTCCCACAGCAAAGGGCTTGGGGCCATGGCCTAGCCCAGGCCTTGCAGAGCAGGGAGACCAGGCAGGTGGGAACAGGACACAGTTCCTCATTTCCGAGGACCTCCGTGGTCCCCACGGACACGCAGATCAGGAGCTGGGCTGGGCTTGGGGGACTGAGAGTCCTCACACAGCTCCTGAGGGATTGTGTTGTGCCCCAAGGGCACGCCCACCAGAGCCAGCACTGCCTGCACCGGTTCTGGAAGGTTTGCCCAGGGGTCCTGCAGGTGGAGGGGAAGTCTGTGGGCAGGAGGAAGTGAGGGAGGGGAGGCCCGGGACCCTCGGGGGCTTGCAGTCCTGTGGGGGTTACTGAGTGCCCAGGCTGGTGGGGAGGACCCCATGGGCAGGGCAGCGGCACCCCGCGACAGGCACAGCATCTTTCCACGTGGAGTGCCTGGCCCTGGCACCTGAGATCTGGACTCTAGGTGCCCACCGACCACCCCCCAGCGCCTAACTCACCTGGTCCAGGCCCAGGCACACAGCACTTGCTGTGCCATTTTATACACAAAGAAAGGCCCCTCCGGCCAGGAAAGCACACACCTCCGCCCGTCCCCAGCCGCGCACGGCCACCTCGCCTCCACCTGGAAGACCAGCCCCAGCAGGTGGCAGCCCTGGTGTTTCTGCACTTCGGGCCACCCTGTCCCTGTCCCAGCACAGCAGTGGGGGGGCACTGGCTGGGGGAGGGGTCAGGGAAACTGAGGCGGGGGTACTTCTGCACAGAGCCAGTGGGGTCGGGAGCAGGGTCTGGGTGTCCACCCTGCAGAGACCTGGCACGGCCTGGGCACAGCCAGCAGGTGGCAGGTGACTGAGCTTTGCAGAAATGGCCCGAATGTGGGCAAGTGTCAGGAGCCAGGGTTAGGCAGTGGAGTGACAGTGACCCATACTGTGTGCGGCCCGCCCCTGACCCTAGGCCACCCCCATCCTCCTCTAGAGAAGGTCCTAGGAAGTGCTTTGCTACATGAACAGGGCGGGTTCCCAGGGAGCTGGGGCCCATCCTGAGCCCGCTTGTTCCACAGCAGGGTGGAGACAGTGCACACCACCTGGCATCGTTTGACACTGAGGGTGTCGCTGGGCACCCGTACAGCTGGCAGCAGCTTTGGCGTGCCTCCTATCTTGGTAATGTCACTGGTCCTCTTAAAGTGACAGCCCGGGGAACATCCCGCCTGTCAGTGCCGGGGCGTGGCCCCAGGAACAAAGCTGGAATCGGGGTCACTTTCTTTCTCAAAGTGCTGCCAGGTCCCCTCCAGTGGCATCCCAGTGCAGGGCAAAGGTGGCAAGGCTGTCTCAAGAGAGGTGATGCCCTCACCGCCCCCTCCGCGGGAGCACGGCGCTGGAGCCTGCCCTGCATTTTAGGGCAAGCCAGCTCCCCTGGCTGCCAGGGGATGGTGACATGGTGGCCACGAGCTGGGGGTGAGGGTCACAGCCCAGAGAGGCCAGTGCCCCCAGGCCTGTCCCCACGTTGGGGCGCGTATCTGAAAGGCCTAGAGGTGGTTTGGGACCCCCCCACATCCTGCTTCGGGGCAGCCAAGCAGTTGGACCCTCGGCTCCCGAGGAAGGGACGTCGCACAGCCGCCCCCACCTGCTGAACTTCCCAGCCCTTCATGTCAGGTCTGCCCTCACTCCTCAGCCTGGGCTCGGAAGGTCTCCCAGGGGCCAACCTGAGGGTGGGTGGGCGTGTCGGGTGATTGAGTGGGTGGCCAGGCTGGGAGGGTCCGCCCTCCGTGGTGGGCCAAGCTGGTCACCCCACTGCAGCCGGGGCAGGCCTGCCTGAGGCTGGAAAGTCCCATGAAAGGCTCACAGCCAGGCACTGTGTTATTAACATGGTGTGGACAGGAGCGTCTGCCCACCCCAGCCCTGCGTCTTTCTGTGCCCATCGTTGCATTGTCATCGCTGGGGGCACCCAGACTCGGCCTCGTGGGGCAAAGAGACACCCCTGTCCTTGAGTACAGCCCCCAGCCACCCTACCTGCCGTGGGCAGAGGGTAGGTGAGACCCCCAAAGGGGCCTGGTGCCCCTGCCAGTGTGAGGAAAGCTGACTACTGGCCTTGGGCAGCAGAGCCCGCGCCCCTCCCTCTTGCATCTGCTCCTTGAGTGTTAAGGCCATCCCCCCACCCTGCCCCCACCAAGTCTTGGGTAGAAGGAGGGGGTCTTGGTCCTGGGTGCCCAAGCCTGGTGTGCCCAGGGGCGAGGGGCTCATGGATGGGCCCAGCCCATTCCTCAGTCTCTGCCTGAGGAAGCAGGGGGCCAGTACACTGGGCCTGCTGGGAACAGCTACCTCTGCTGTTTCTGGGTGCTCATCAGGTACATCGGAGAGCCCTGGAGGGACAGAAAGGCCTGGGGCCGAGGGAGGGAGGCTTTGTGAGGTACCTGTGTGGGAGCCTGCAGGGCCAGCACTTTGAGAGGCCACTCCAGAGCAGCACTGCAGGACAGTGGGGCAGGGAGGAGGGCTGGCCACAGCCAGCCACGGTGACAAAGCCGCCTTCAGCAGCAGAAGGACCACTTCGAAGCTACCCCAGGTTTTGGCTCTGCTTACTGGGCTGAAGGGGATGAGCTCCCAATGCTGGTCCCTGGAGGAGGAGGCTCTTGAACCCAGCTGGGAAGGAAGGTAAAGGGCGTTCGTGGCTAGAGAAGCCCGAGCAGCAGGCCTGCTACTGGGATTGGAAGGGCCAGGAGGTATCCTGTGTCAGGGCCACAGCCCAGGAGCACGTGGCAGTCAGAGAGGAGCAGGGGCAGCGGTCTGGAGGGTGGAGGTGAGCCCCAGCCTCCCTGCCCCCCAGGCTCCCCGAGCTCCAGCCCTGAGGTGTTGTCCCAGCCGTCTGACCTGGATCTCCAGGACATAGAGGAGGTGGAGATCGGCAGAGACACCTTCTGGCCCGGTGAGTGAGCAGAACTGGGTTACTAGGTGACCAGAGCTCTGTGTGTGCCAGGCTCCTCACAATGCCCACTGCTGTGGCTCCCCCAATGCTGGCACCACCCCCTTCCTGGGGCCCCTTCTCTTCCTTGGCACCAGCTCAGCTCTGCCCTGTGGCCCCTCCCCCATTCTAATGCCAGTCCAGTCACTGATGCTTCCCGAGGCGGTGACTGCAGCCCATTGCCACCTGCCCCAGTGGCACCACGTGGACTCCTGCCAGCCCCAGCCGGACGTAGTGAAGCAGGAACTCCTCCCTCCCCTCCACCTGCCTCAGGCTGGGGCCTCTGGCTCAGAGCACCACTGTCCCCCCAGATCCACCAGAGTTATCCTGGGTCCCCTCCTGCTGCATCCCCTAGATGGCCTCCCCTCAGCCTGACTGGAGCTGTGTCAATCCAGGTCCCCTGCACCTCCCCCTTGAGAAGCCGCTTGGGTTCCTTCCAGGCGACGTTAGTGATAGGCTGGATTTAACAGTGCTGAGCCCTCGCCCACACCTGGGTGGCCCTGGGGTGGGGAGCAGGTGTCTGAGGTCAGGTCCCTGGGAGGAGACCCTGGGCCAGAGATTTGCGTGGGAAGCTCCTGGGGTGGGCATGGGAGCTGGGCGGCAGGGCACTTGCCACCGAGGCCTGATGCAGCCCCATGAGGAGCTGTGCCCATACAGACCGCGTCCTCGGCCAGGGCTGGAGAGCGCCGTCTGGAGCTTTGGAGTCCCCCAGGTTCTGGGTCCTCACCAGCACTGAGTGCTTTCTCCTGGCTACGGTCTGTCTTGCCACCGTGGCTCCGTGCCCTGGCACAGCTGTTGTGGTGACTGTAATGGTCCCAGCAGCTCTGGGTCACCCTGCAACGCCCCCCACCCCTGTGTCTATGACAGCCCTTCCGGGCACGGCACCTGGAGCCCCTGTCCGCTTGTCTCCCATCCACTGGGTGCCTGGCCCCTCCTCGTCCCCTCTGAGCACCCCTGTCCAGCTGTGCTCTTATCCCCTCCCCGTCCCTCCGTGTCACGGTGGGGGCGCGCGGGTACTATCCGCCTCTGCCGTTTCTCATTTCAGACTCCGAGCCCGAGCCGGAGCAGGCTCCACGCTCTCCCGGCTCTCAGGCCCCTGACGAGGGGGCGGGCGGGGCGCTGCGCAGCCTCCTGAGGAGCCTTCCCCGCAGGGCCCGGTGCGGCGCTGGCTTCGGGCCCGAGTCCAGCGCGGAGCGGCCGGCGGGCCAGCCGCCTGGGGCCGTCCCCTGCGCTCAGCCGCGGGGCGCCTGGCGCGTGACGCTCGTGCCGCAAGCAGCGGCCGGGCCCGAGGGCGCGCCCGAGCGAGCCGCCGAGCTGGGAGTCAACTTCGGTCGGAGCCGGCAGGGCAGCGCGCGGGGGGCCAAGCCGCACAGGTGCGAGTCCTGCGGCAAGAGCTTCAAGTACAACTCGCTGCTGCTGAAGCACCAGCGCATCCACACGGGCGAGAAGCCCTACGCCTGCCACGAGTGCGGCAAGCGCTTCCGCGGCTGGTCGGGCTTCATCCAGCACCACCGCATCCACACGGGCGAGAAGCCCTACGAGTGCGGCCAGTGCGGCCGCGCCTTCAGCCACAGCTCGCACTTCACGCAGCACCTGCGCATCCACAACGGCGAGAAGCCCTACAAGTGCGGCGAGTGCGGCCAGGCCTTCAGCCAGAGCTCCAACCTGGTGCGCCACCAGCGGCTGCACACGGGCGAGAAGCCCTACGCCTGCAGCCAGTGCGGCAAGGCCTTTATCTGGAGCTCCGTGCTCATCGAGCACCAGCGCATCCACACTGGCGAGAAGCCCTACGAGTGCGCCGACTGCGGCAAGGCCTTCCGCGGCCGCTCGCACTTCTTTCGGCACCTGCGGACCCACACGGGCGAGAAGCCCTTCGCGTGCGGCGCCTGCGGCAAGGCCTTCGGCCAGAGCTCCCAGCTCATCCAGCACCAGCGGGTGCACTACCGCGAGTAGCCCGGCGGAGGCTCGGGGCGAAGCCTCCTGCCTGCCCCCACGGTGGGCATTGCCCAGCACCGCATGCCATGTGTCCGGAATAAATTCTTTTTGATTGTTGGAAGTGGGAGCCGGCACCTGCCTGGGTGAGGCCTTGGGGCAGCTTCCCATCCCCGAGGACCCGCTGCAGGATGGGGTTGACGGGGCTGCTTCACCAAGACCTGCCACGCAGGGCCACGGGGTCCCTGGAGCCTGGCGGGCGGCCCGAGTGTCCTAGGGGAGGATCTGAGGCCTGGAGTTGTCCTGACTTGCCCAGAGCCCGGAAGTAGTCAGGCCTTTCTGACGCTGATACCCCACCATCAACGCGGGGGGCGCGCCCAGAGCAGGAGGTGAGGACAGGGCCGCTCTAGAAGTGCCCACAGGCCTGGCCAGGCTGCCTGACACCTGGGCGAGGGGTGTCCAGGAATTCGGTTCCCTTATGTATTTGGGAAGCCTCTGCTTCTGTCCAATGCAGCAGACTCTTCCCCACGTGCCCTCTCAGCTCTGCTGCCTCCTCCCCCTGCCTCCATTCAGCGGGGAGCCTGCTGGGCAGCAGTGGCCCGGGCCTCCTCTGCATCAGCCCCTTGCCCTGGGATGTGGGGGCCCAGAGTCTTCAGGTCTTGACAGGTGTGGGCTGGTACAGCTGGGCCTGCCAGGCCCTTTTCAGAGCTGCCGGGACACTGCTTCTGGGCAGGGGAGTCTGGGCCACGAAGTTCTGAGAGAGCTCAGCTGGGGGTGGCCTCAAGTGCTGAGTGCCAGTGATTCTGCCAGCGCCTTCTCCCTGCCCTGTCTGTGCCCTCCGGTACAGCTGGCAGACCCCGGAGTCCAGCCTGGCTCCTCCGAGGCTGCCCCTCTCCAGGTCTCACCTCCCCTCCTGCTGTGACTCGTCCAGAACCCTGGGCCTCGTCCCCACATGTGTCTGTGGCGGGCCTGTGAGGTCACTGTCCTGTCGAAGACGAAGGCTACCGTCCCCGCTTTTTGGCGGTGCCTGCGGAGGCCTGCGCAGTGCGCATCTGATGTCAGCCCCAGCAAGCTATTTTTCCGGAGAAGAACCCGGAGGCTCCGAGGTGACCCGTGGCTTGCTCGAGGTCACACGATCAGTGACGGCACCAGATGAATCCGAGCTCCCTGACCAGCCATCCACCCAAACCCCTGCTGAGACAGCGGGACCTCGTTTCCAACTCGGAAGCCCGGGGAACGCGGCTGCCCGGACTGGAAGCCCGCAGCACAGGGCCCTGTGCCACCCCTTGGGGAAGGCGGCCCCAGGCTCCGCCAGCCCCCGTCTCCCTCTCCAGGCCATGCCCTGGGGGCCCTGTGGACGCCCCACTCCGCCGGGTGAGAACGAGTTTAGGGGTGCGGGCTGGAGGTCAGTGTGTCTGTCCGAAGTCAGCTGGGAGGCAGGCGCCTACTTGAGGCGTCCGTGCTGGTGTGCGGTGGCCCCTGGGTTCAGACTGTCGGCCTGAAAGGTAAGGGTGAGAACGCCTGCATTCTGCTTGTTCAGTAACACGCGTGGGCAGCCAGGCCGAGGGGCTGGCTCTGCAGGGACCGCCCCGCGCGCCCCGGACTCCCCCGCTGGACTCCCGCTAGCTGCGACTGGAGAGAGCCCGGCGGTCCTCCACGCCGTCCTAGACAGTCCCGGAAGTGGCCGCGGCGCCGGGAGGGGCGGGGAGGGGGCGGGGCCGGGGCCGGGCGCACTCTCCGCAGCCCGCACGAGACTCGAGCAGCGCCAGCTCACGGGAGGCCTCCCGGGGGAAGGGAGTGCGGCGCGGCGAGTCCGGCAGGGCTGCTCCTCCGCGCCGGGTCGTAAACCCTCTGCAAGGTCTCTGTGTACCCCCTCGTTGGGCAGGGCCCGCGAGATGGGCTGAAATGGCATTTGCGTCTTTCCCAGTGTCCTCAGCTCCTTCTCCAAGCCCGCGGGCACGGGGCTGATTCTGGAACGTGCCATCTGATCCACTCGACATTTCCCGGGAACCCCAGAGCGGCCCGGCAGGACTTTTAAGGGCATTTTTCTACCTTGTGGTGGCTGCCGGGTGTATCAGCGTGTAGTTGAACAGGACATAATATTCCTGAGCCCTCCTGGGACGCCTGCGACCCTGAGCTGTGCTCGGCCTCTTGGTCACGGCCCTCCCCATCCTCCTTCGATTTGCATCACTCGAGCCGCTTGTCCGGGCGGCCGCCCCCGGGGCTGGTTCGGAGCCCTGTCCCACCCCTACCAGCTCTGCCCCCGAGAGGAACCTGGACGCAGACCACCGGGAGCATCTCCAGCTCAACGGCCAATCTCCAACCCACACCACCTCCAAACCCACACCACCACTCCTCTCCCTCCTGCGACCCAGGACCTCGATTCTCAGCCTTCGCCCTCTCCCTCCTCCCCGAAGTGACCGGGGATCTTCCTAAAGACCCGATGGTATCTGGGAGCCCAGGTTTGGGATCCGCCAGCCCTGATTCCATACCCCACACTTACCCTTCCTCACGGAGCTCGTTTCTGCCTCTGACAATGGAGGAAGCGCAGCCGGGTCGGCACCGCACATGGTGGTTGGAAGGACGGCATGGGTGGGGTTCTCTGCACAGTGCCAGGCACGCAGCAGATCCCCATAAAAAGAGCTCCTGGAAGGACTCTGTCGACAGTGTGAGTGGATAGTCTTAGCAGAGGACCACCTGAGGCCTGGGTTGGTCACAGCAAATGTGAGGGACCAGGAAAAGGGGTGCATGTGAGTTTTGGAACCCAGGAAATGATCATCTGTATCTGGCACAGTATCTGTTTTTGAGCCCAGAAGGAACTAAAGGCCCTGGAGAGGCTCTGAACCCTAAAGCACTGGACCCTAAAGCAGGGAGAGGTCTTCTGAGGCAGCTTCCTGCGGCCCCAGACAAGCGGAGAGCCAAGTGCTGACCTAATCGTGGCCTTGGGGGCAGGTGTGCATGCCCATGGATTAGCAAATAAAGGACCAAAATTAGCTTAAGTTTGGACCCTTTTCAGTTCACAAGGCTTTTTATTTTTACATACATATATGTAGCATGGTGTATTGTAAGGAAGTCGACCTTGGAATTTCAAGCCCAATTCTACAGTTAACTGTGAGGTTGGATGAGTTATTAATCTCTGAATCTGTTTCCTGATTAGTAAATGATGCGTTAGGGTTCTCCAGAGAAACAGAACCAATGGTGTGGGGTAGGGGAGGGCAAGAGAAAGAGGGTTATTATCGGGAATGCACTCACAGGGTTATGGGGGCTGGGCAGTCCCAAGACCTGCAGCTGTCAAGCAGAGGAGCTGATGGTGTGAGTCCCCGTCTGAAAGCCAGCAGGCTTGAGACGCACAAAGAGCTGATGTTTCCATTCAAGTCTGAAGGCAGGAAAAGACCTAGGTCCCGGTTCAGTCAGGCAGGAGGAGATTCCCATGCGGGCCTTGAACTCATTGAATGAGGCCCACCCACATTATGAAGGGCACTCTGCGTCACTCAGTTCACAAATTCAAATGTTAATTTTATCCAAAAACACCCCCACAGACACACTCAGCACACACAGTGCCACTACTTGCTCTCAGATTGCTCTCCAGACTGGGGGAACCAACTGACAAGGCTCCCAGTGCCCCCAGCTAAGAGACTACCTTCCCCGTAACTTTTCAGCATGTTCACTTGATTTTCCAAGCTTAACAGAGTTGTGATATTACTTTAATCGCAAACAAGGCTCTGCTGTCCCACGTGCTTACTTTGCCACATGGCACAGTGTGTGTCACAGATGCACTCTTCACAAGGACAGGTCCAGACCTGTGTCAGTCACTGCTTCATCCCAGCACCCAGCACAGAGTCTGACTCATGGTGAGCTGTGGACAAATGTACACGCAATTAACGACTTGTTACTGCCTCAGGGTTCTCTTTTCCAGATGTCTAGAGCAACTCACATTTATTCGCTCCTTATTTCAGACTGGGAGAAAGGGCCTGAGCAGAAGGATCAGAGTTCAAAGGAGGGGACACAGCGCCACAGAGGCAACGCCTGGAGCACCACAGATTGGGGACTGGGCACGTACTCGGGTGAGGGTGGAAAGAGCATGGAAGTCAGGGTTCAGTCAGAAGACAGAGGCCTCGCCAGTCATTTCAACAGAGAGGATTTCGCATCGTGAATTACTATGTACGAAGTGGCTACCAAAGGAGCTGAAAAGAGATCTCTTAAGTATCTCAGAAGCAAAAACTGCAGAGAGCAGCTGCTACACTAGGGTTGTGGACACAAAAAGAAGAGTGTGGAATTATTGGGATCAGAAAGCCTGGGAACTAAACCCCTAAGGAGAGGGCTTCGCAGGTCTCTGGTCCCTGATCTGGCCCCGAGTGGGGCCAGACCCCCGAGGCGGGGCGTCGCTGGCTGCGGTCTGAGGTCCTCCAGCGGGGGGGTGATGAAGCTGCTTCTGCGAAGTTGGGAACCCGCTCCCCGGTTTTAGAAGCCGCGGAGGGAAGTGCTCCCGCCAGGGCAAAGCAACAGAGTTCGCAAGACAAGCAACCAGGGAAGCAAACAGACCGGAAGTCTGAGGAAAAACCGGAAGCAAACCGGAAGGAGTGTGCCCCTCCCTCCTCCCCAGTCTCGAGCGCTTTCTCTGGCGCCCCTAGTGGGAAAGCCTAGCATGGCTCCAGCTGGCCAAGCAGAAAAAGGTTTGCGGAGACCAGGCCAGCCACAGAGGTGGAGCTGAGGGTCAAAACCTCCTGCCTGGAGCAGGAGGGCAGAGAGGCCTTGTACGTTCGAGCGGATTCATAAGATAAATGCTAAAGGGCTCAGATGGCTGAGATGAGATTTTGTAGAAAAACCTGGCAGTGGTCAAGTGCAGCCAGGGCTTCAGGAGTCCAGCTTGGTTTGTAAGTCTCCAGGAGCCCACGCGTGGCCGCAGGTGCAAACTGTCCCAGAGCTCAGAGCAGCCATGCACGGGAGAATTCCTCCCAGAGAGAAACGCCGTGAATATGACTTCCGGGGACACGCACAGCTGGTGGAAACCGTATGCACGTAGTGTGCATAGGTGAGATGTAATGGAACCCTGGAGAAGCACCTTGTGAACGTGGGAAGGGCTTTGCACATGCTCAGGCTCCGCTGGGGATCAGAACATTCTCACAGGAGAGAAGCCAATGAGCGGCAACGGACGTGGCCACACCTTCGTGGAAGCACTGGTCCTCAGGCATCAAAATGGACATGGAGAGGCCCTGCAAATGTAATGACTGTGGGAACGCCCACCTCCTGAGTTCATGCTGTCGTGAGGTAGCGGACTGTGGATGCGGGCATGTGGAGAGGTCTCAGATAATCCCCACTGAAGAGGAACCCTGTGGATGTCATCCACGCACCAGAATCCGATAAATTGCACCAAGGGGCCCCACCCCCACCCCCTGTGCGGTGACCACAGCAAAACCTTTAAGCAAAGATCTCAAGCCTCGAAATGCCAGGGCCGTCACCAGGGATGCAGCAGGGAGTGAAACACCCGTCTCTTGTCTCACACCAAACCATAGCCAAGGGATTCACCACGAGGTGAATGAGGTGCGAGAGGGAGGATTCTGCAGGCGGAGACCGCCCTCGGGGTTGTGGCCTCAGAACGGGGGCCTTCTCCCTGGAGACGTGGACCCTGTTTCTTACAGCAGCTTCTGTGCATCACCGGCAGGCAGTGCCAGTTGACACCAATCAAGGGATCTCAACACTCAGCCTGCACATGTGCAGATCCGCTGGGGAAACGCAGCCCCTCCCATCCTCAGATCCTAAAAGGGATAAGGCCTTGCCCATTAGCTGAGTCCAGGAGAACCTGGCTGGGACCAGAGGGTGAGAACCGACCCCTGCGGCTGCTACAGGCCCCATCAGGGGCCTCCCCACCCGGGGAGGGTTTCCTGGCAGTGTCTTTGGAGTCGCCGCACGTTTCTGCCCGGTTTTCACAGCCCACTCCTCCCTGGGTTCCGGCTGGGTATCTTCCTCAGAATGGCTCCACGCCTCGCCTGCCTGGTTGATGGAGGTCTCGCTCTGATCACATCCAGTTCCTGTGGACCACCGGCCACTCACCAGGCCGCTTTGCCTTGCGTTTTCTAGGGTCTTGTTTCATGGGGTCATGGGAACCCTCTCAGGGACCACCCAACTACCTGAGAAGCCCGCTGGAGAACGCGGATTCCCAGGCCCCACCCCAAGGGATTCAGCAGGCCTCAGGGGAAGTCAGGGAATCTGGATTTAGTTCAGATACCCAAATGCATTGATCATGGGCCAGATTCGGGAATCTGTTCTCCTCCAAGCCCTCAAAGCAGAAGCTGCTGGCCGGCCCTCTGCACAGGCCGCGGTCCAGGCCCTCCTCAGACACCACCTGGACGGGCAGTTTGAGCCGTGGGACGCCCCTGCTTGGGCCAGAATTGGGTCCTGCACCTCCGACCTGCAGGGCCCAGCTCGGCCTCTGGGCCCTCTGGGCCTCTGGCAGACGCGCTCCGCCAGGCGCCCCCTGCCTCCGTGACGCCCCCTCTCTCGCTCCACAACGCGGCCCCATGCTGGATCACAGCCTCAAGACCCCTCCGGCCCCCAGCCGCGCGAGCAACGCCAGGCACGCGCCCGCCCCCGACCCACCACCCTTGGGTTCGCGCCGGGTCCCCCGTCGGTCCTCTGAACGGGTCCTCCGAGCTGCCTAGAGCGCCCGGAAATGCCCTCGGCACGGGGCGGGGCTTGCGGGGGCGGGGCTTGCGGGGGGCGGGGCCGCGCTTCCGATTCGCGCTGCGCTCCGCGGGCTGGGTCTAGGCAGTGCCCCCAGCGCGGGAGCCGCCGGTCAAGCCTTTAAAGATCACAGTGTTAAACAGGTTTCTTTTTCCCAATAGCATTTATTCATACTCTTTGAAGAAATTTGGGAAGTGCAAGAAAAATAGAAGAGACAGAAATTTTCTCCTCAGCACTACGGGCTGGGGATCCCAAATCCAAACACCTTAAACTCAAGCCTTTGGAGCAGCCGACGTGCCGCGCACAGGAAATAGTCATTGGAACACCTCGGACTTCGGATGTGGGAATTTGGGAGGCTCAGCTGCTAACTACGGTACAAATATTCCCAAATCCAAAAAAAGGCCAAAGCCCGCCCCCCCTTTTTTTTTTTTTTTTGAGACCGAGTCTCGCTCTGTGGCCCAGGCTGGAGTGCAGTGGCTCTATCTCGGCTCACTGCAACGTCCGCCTCCCGGGTTCACGCCGTTCTCCTGCCTCAGCCTCCCGAGTAGCTGGGACTATAGGCGCCGCCACCACGCCCGGCTAATTTTTTGTATTTTTTAGTAGAGACGGGGTTTCACCGTGTTATCCAGGATGGTCTCGATCTCCTAACCTCGTGATCCTCCCGTCTCGGCCTCCCAAAGTGCTGGGATTACAGGCGTGAGCCCCCGCGCCCGGCCACCAAAACACTTCTGGTCCCAGGCATTTGGGATAAGGGATACTCAGGCTGAACAAGGAACGTCTGTGCACGTTTTTAGCAGCTGTTGCTGTTACACTAAATAGACTCCATGGTTAACTTGTCCCTAAAATAACCTTCACGTCCTGAGGTCTGAGATCTGCTGGGAGCAGTGCTGGAAGCCCTATTTCCCCACGCGAGAGGCGCCAGCATCCCTCATTTACAGGAGGAATTCGAGACTTGGTGAGGACGTCCCACAGCCCGGATTTGAACCCAGGCTTGGATTCCGAGGCCCACGTACTTGCTCCACAGTGCCTTCTGCTGGCCACCTTCCCTGCCCTCAAAGATTGCTGTAACCAGAAGTGGATGAGCATTTCGAGGAGGAATGCTCCCCGCACAAGCCGAGGTGTTTGCAGGGTATCCCAGACTCCACTTTGGTGTCCCTGGAGTGCCCATGCCAGCGACCTTTTGGTGGCTCTCTTACCCCAGTTGGAACTGTCGCCAAGTGTGTCCCCATCGTGGGGAGAGGAAGAGAGGAAGTGGATTAGCGGCGTCAGGCCTTGCGGAGGTGCACTCGCACCGTCCTGCGCTACGGTCTCAGAAGCAGGAGGACGCTTTCCGGGAGCCGGCTGCTGTGGCACCTGCAGCAGTTTCAGCAGTTGGATAGCTCCAGCCGCCCTGTCACACCCTCACTCCTCATCCACTCCAAAATTCAACGCAGCATGCCAGGCCCCAGGTATGTCGAGGCGGAAAGCTACGGTCCCCGCCCGATGGAGCCGTGCAGTTCCCCGCAGCGTGGGTGGAGGAGGGGGGACAGGTGTCCAGACGTGTGTGTACATGGGCCGGCAACTCCCAGTCCTTGAGTCTCAGGTGGGCAAAATCATGCCGCCACTGTGGCCCTCGTGTGCCTGACTCCAGGCAGGGCCTTCCCGTCCTGCCTCCCGGCACTCTGTGTGTGGCCCTTCTGTGAGGCTGTTGCCCCTCAAGCAGCCCCTGGGATGCGAAACCCCCTCGTTCACACGGCAGAGTATTCAGCCCAGCGCCTGCTGCAGAGCCTGGGTGAACAGCGTCTGGGTGACGAGAGTAACAGGATGCAAGTGGAAGCAGGCGGCTTCCGCGGACCTCGGTCCATGTGCCGGTCCAGCAGGACCCTGAGCCCAGCTCCCATCTGGGGCGAGGGCTCCGCGGTGGCAGGCAGGAGGGGCTGCATAATGAGCTCCGGAAAGCTCTAGAATGCCGTCTGTCGCCATTACACTTGACGGAGGGCGTGGTGAATAGCAAGGGCTTGGGGCATGTGGTTGGATTTTGGGTTTTTCCTTGCAGGACTGTGCCGAACCTGCAGCATTGGGAAGCTCTTGGCCTCTGCCCTTTCTCTGAAACGTGCCTCTTCTGCCTGAATGGCTTGGTCATTCTTTCCTCATCCATAACCTTGAATAGCTTCACCAAGATCCATGCTAGTGTCAATATTTTATATTAATTTTTCCTGGGATATGATGCTCTTGATTTTTTTGAATTAGGGTATAATTTGCATAGCTAAAATGCCCAACTCTTAAGCACACGGCTTGACTGTTTACATGTTTACACTCTTGCTAATCCACCCAGGTCACAGCATGGAACTTTCCAGAGCTTCTCTTACCCTTCCTTTCCCCTCCCCAAGCTGATGGGTATGCTAGCTTCTGGAGGGCCCCGTCTGCCATCGGGCCTCTCAGGGGTGGATTCCGCGCGATGTGCTAGTGGTCACCCCATGTGGTTCCAAATGTCCGTTGGCCCCTTCCGGGCCGGTGTGTGGTTTCCGATTCTGAGTGTTTGCTTTGACCCCATTTTTATTGTTGGGGTTGTGTACTTCTCATGCCGTTTTCCCATCCCAAACCTGTGGTGTCTTTTCTGAGTGAGAACACCCTTGTGGCTACAAGAGCCCCAGAGTAGGAAGCCCAGCATTGGTGTGGCAAGGTTGGGTTCCCTAAGAGCCAAGCGGCCTCCCCACCTCAGCGCCCTTCCCAAACTCCTGCTTACACGTCAGGACCCACTGGCAGTGCTGTTCGAGTCACTGCTCCCTGGTCTCTGCTTCTAATGAGGCCTGCATGTGCTGCTTTCCAGCACCTGGCAGGCAGTGCCCGCTGTGCCTCTGTGTTTCTCCCCTTTCATGAACTCCCAGGGCAGCCCCTGTGGCGCTCTGTCCATCTTTGGGGGTGTCCCTGGTGCCCAGCACAGCAGGAGTGAATGTCCTGGGCCAGTTCTGCCTGACTGCAGAGCATGGAGGTGCCAGTCAGCACTGGTCAGGCCGGCCGCTGGGTCTTGTTGTGCCCGCCGCTTCCTGCCACCCTTGCATTTTCTTCTCTTAGGGCCACTGGTGTGTCTCACCTGGAACCTTCTCACCAACAGCCCATCTGTTACTTCACAGATCCTGCCATGCAGGAGCCGTGCACAGCTTGGCTGAGGTCTCTGCCAGGGTCTCCTGGGGCTGCCATTCAGCTGTCCTGGGCTCCAATCTCCTGTGGAGCTTGAGGTCCGTCCCCGACCATTCAGGCTGTGGAGGGATTTCCATCCTGCGGCTGTGGGGGTCAGGCCCTCAGCCTCCAGGGGTAACTCAGAGGCCTGTGCCTCTCCTGCTGCTTCTGTCAGGAGACTGGGAGTCCTTCCTTTCCGTGTCACCTGTGTCCTGGCTCCGTGTCCACTTGCTTCAGTTGACCCACGGCCTCTTCTCTGAACAATGGTTCTCTTTCTCTGAGTTCTTTTTATTTTGTTTGGTTTGGTTTGGTTGGTTTGTTTTGAGACAGGGTCTCACTCTGTCACCTAAGCTGGAGTGCAATGGCGTGATCTCAGCTCACCGCAATCTCCACCTCCCGGGGTCAAGTGATTCTCCTGCCTCAGCCTCCCAAGTACCTGGGATTACAGGTGGACACCACCACACCCGGCTAATTTTTGTATTTTTAGTAGAGACGGGATTTCACCATGTTGGCCAGGCTGGTCTCAAACCCCTGACCTCAAGTGATCCACCTGCCTCGGCCTCCCAAAGTGCTGGGATTACAGGCGTGAGCCACTGTGCCTGGCCCAGCTCTCTTTGTTTTTAAGGGGTGCCTTGGTAATTTCTTCATCATACTTTTTTTTTTCAGGGTAGCAGGTAAGGGACTCAGTGGGTAGGCTCATGGAGACAGTCCTTGAAGGCCTGATATTCTAAGACGCGGCTACTTTATTTATTTATTTTTTTGAGACGGAGTCTCGCTCTGGAGTGCAGTGGTGAAATCTTACTGCATCCTCCACCTCCTGGGTTCAACCGATTCTCCTGCCCCAGCCTCCCGAGTAGCTGGGACTAACGCAATCACCACTACGCCTGGCTAATTTTTTTTTTTTTTTTTTTTTTTTTTGCGGAGACTGGGTTTCACTATGTTTGCCAGGCTGGTCTCGAACTCCTGACCTGGAGTGATCCTCTTGCCTCGACCTCCCGGAGTTCTGTGATTACACGCGTAAGCTCCCTCGCCAGCCTAGACTCGGCTACTTTTGGATCAAGAAATCCAGAAGTTTCTAGACTGTGAACTTGCTCTTTACCATGGACATTCACCACCTGCAACTTCCCAGGGGTTCTCTGTCTCGCCCCACACTGTGAGGACCCCCTTACCAAACAGAATTCCAGGGTGCTGGCTCTTCGCGGGATCTGAGCTATTCGCCGGCGTCCTGAGTTGCTTGGGTTCACTCCCCCACCCTCGTGTCCCTGCCTGAGTCCTGCCTTGTGTTTTCGATTCTGTTTGTCAGGGGCCCTAGCGTGGGGCTTCTCTGTGGGAGAGCAGGAGGGAAGCGGTGAGGGGCGATTCCGGAGGAGGCAGAGCCCCAGGTGTCCGTGGGAAGCTCCAAGGCCGGGCCACGGGACGGCCACCCTGGGCTGTGACACAGTCCAGCATCTTCGCTAAGGCACCTGCTGGAGGCTCCGCCTGGGTCCCAGGACCCTGACTGCGCCGGGCGGCTGCCAGCGAGGAGGCGGGGCCGAGGCGAGGGCGGGGCCGAGGTGGGGGGCGGGGAAGGAGGGGCGGGGGTCTGTCTGATGGGCGGGGCTTCTGGATGGGCGGGGCTGCCGGCTCTGAGGTCTGAGCCGGGCTCCCGGCGGAGGAAGCTGACGACTTCTAGAGGCTCAGTGCGCGAGCCCGAAGTTGGGCCTGGAAAGGGGGCACCGCCTTCCCGGTTCTGGTGGATGGGGAGTGAGGGGAAGGACAAAAGCGGCACAGGGAATAGCATGACACGGGCCCGGGGCAGGGCGCATTTGGAAAGGGGCGAGGAGAGGACAGTGGTCTCCGGCACGGCGGCAGTGGGCCTGGAGAGGCAGTCGGGCCCCGTCGCGAAGAGCCTCCGCCCGGCGTAAGGAGCCGGGACTGTCTAGAAGGCAGTGGAGGCTCCGGAAAGCCAAGCGCCTCCCGCCCAGGCTCGCGTGCTTGGAGTACCGGAGACTGCAGAGCAAGAGAGGGTCTTCATAAGACCCACGACGTTCCACCGGGATGCGGAGGGGAACGGTTATTTGTACTTCTACATCATCTCTTTTGGGGGTGTATGTAGCGGGGGGGGGGTGTGTGTGTTGTTGTTGTTGTTTTGCGACAGAATCTCTGTCACCCAGGCTGGAGTGCAGTGCTGATCTCGGCTCACTGCAGCCTCTGCCTCCTGGGCTCAAGTGATCCCCCCGCCTCAGCCTCCCGAGTACCTGGGACCACAGGCGCCTGCCACCACGCCCGGCTAATTAAAAAAAAAAATTTTTTTAGTCGACACAGCGGTCTGTGTTGCTCAGGCTGGTCTGAAACTCCTGGACTCAAACCATCCTGCCGCCTCGGCCTCCCAAAGTGCTGGGATTACATTCATGAGCCACTGCGCCCACCAGGTCTAAGTGTTTTATTTATTTATTTACATTTATTTATTTTTTTGAGACAGAATCTTGTTCTGTCGCCCAGGCGGGAGTGCAGTGGCGCAATCTCAGCTCACTGCAAGCTCCGCCTCCCGGGTTCACGCCATTCTCCTGCCTCAGCCTCCCGAGTAGCTGAGACTACAGGCACCCGCCACCACGCCCCGCTAATTTTTTTTGTATTTTTAGTACAGACGGGGTTTCACCGTGTTAGCCAGGATGGTCTCGATCTCCTGACCTCGTGATCTGCCCGCCTCGGCCTCCCAAAGTGCTGGGATTACAGGAGTGAGCCACCGCGCCGGGTCAAGTGTTTTACTTTTTATGTTTTACAACAGCTTCTAATTTGTTACAAATAAATGTGCAGCATGTGGTGGGAGTGTTCAGGTGTTTACGGGTGCAGCGCGCAGGGAACGCGGTTCCAGGCGCGAGATGTGGAGGCCCAGAGGCAGAAGCCCCGTGGCGGCAGCGCGCGCAGGCGCGCAGGGGACTGTCGGAGGAGCAGGCGGGGACCTGGGCTGCCAGGGCTGTGCCCCCCCCCCGCCCCAGGTCCAGTTCCAGGGGCGCGTCTGGCCCTTTGTTGCTATCTTATTAGGGTTCTTTCATGGGGGTCGGTTCTTAATTCTTTTCTCCCCAGAGAGGGTCTACTTGTTGTAAGAGGGAGGAGTCCACACCGCAGCAGTACTTTTGCACACATGATGAAAAGCGTCACTTTTGCAGCATTCCAGCTGGAGATGCGTGACCTTCAGTCTGCGGCGGGCGGCAGGGCGAGAGGCTTGGACAGGAGGTGCATCTTGCCCGGGGAAGGCTGAACGAATGAGAGCTCGGTCCCTGGTGAGAAAGAGCCCAGAGCATGCGAGAGGCGGGCAGCAAAGGCTTCTCTGCAGCGGAGACGCGAGGGCGGCGACCTGCAGGGAGGCGGGGGCAGCGCCTGGGGCGCTCCAAGCTCTCGACCCCAAGGAAGCCCACGCTCGGGACCCGCGTGCTGCCACAGCCCCGGGGGCCTGGAGGGGCCCGTGCGCCGAGCGGAGGACCCGGGACAAGCGCGGGGCGCTGCGGGGAACGGAAGGGAACGCGCGTGGTCTTCCCACCGCGGGCCTTCGACGCCTCCTGACACGTACTGCGGGCGCCCGGGTCCGGTCCTCAGTTGGTTCGACCCGAATCCCGGCGCGCCAACGGCTCGACCTTGCCCGCCACGAGGCGGGGCTTCCTGCCCGGCAGGAAGGACTCGGCTGGCGCCTGCGGGCAACCGTAGAGCTGAAGGCGCCGCGGCTGGGCCGTCCCGCTCTCCGGGGCCGCCGAGCGCACTGTCCTCCCGCGGCCCAGAGCGTCACCGGAAGTGCCTGGGGGGCGGGCCAGAAGTGGGGACTGCGGTGCTTCCGGCGTGCGGCGGGGCGGGGACCGTAGCGGGTGCAGTCCAGCTGTCCTGGGTGCTGCGGCGACGGCTCTTCTTGCTCTGGCGTCGATTCGGGAGGGTCAAGGAGCGGCGGAGGGAACGGGGCTGGCACCGCCGTCCTGGCCGGCGCGTCCTGCACTCCCCTTGCAGCGCAGGCCCCAGCCGCTCTCCGGCGCGGCGTGGAGGAGGCGGCCCTGCAGGTGCATTCCCGGGGTGCCGACGCATGCGGGGCTTCCTGTGAGCTGAGTTCCCCCCGCGCGTCTTCAGGCCTTTGTAAGTTGTCAAATTTCCCACCGGCCCAGCTAATCGAGCCTCCTCCCAGCTGTGAACAGGAGAGCCTGTTACCTAATTCTTGCCGGTAAGGTACTTTCAAAAATCTGCTTCCAGACTAAAAAATTGCACTTTAAATACCTTTTTGCAAAATAGGCGGGGTCTCGCTTTGTTTCCCAGGCTGGCCGCCTACTCCTGGGCTCAAGTGATCCTCCCGCTCAGCCTCTCTGGCAGGCGGGATTACAGGCGGCTTAAATTAAATTTACTAATTAATTACTTTTTATTTACTTATTTTTTTAAGACAGGGTCTCCTTCTATCGCCCAGCTGGAGTGCAGTGGCGAAATCTCAGTTCACCCCAGCCTAGACCTGGGCTGAGGCAGTCCTCCCACCTCAGCCTCCCTAGTAGCTGGGACTACAGACGCCTACCATCACACCTGGCTAATTTTTTAATTTTTTGTAGAGACGGGGTCTCACTATGTTGCCCAGGCTGGTCAGGAACTCCTGTACTCAGTCCTCCATCCCGAGCCTCTTGAAGTGCTAGGATTGCAAGTGTGAGCCACAGCACCCAGCCAAATTACACTTCTTAATTGCACTTGAGGTGAGACCCCCCCAAAAAATGTATTGCTTACTGGTTTTTCTTCTTGGTGAATTACATATTCATGATCTTTGCCAATTCTCCTTCGTTTCTTATTAATATATAGAGGTCTTTATCAGATAGGGATGAATCTTTGCATTGCACGTATTTCCCCTTTTTTGTTTTTGTTTTTTTACATTAAATTTTTTTTTTTTTTTTTTTTTTGAGACGGAGTCTCGCTCTGTCACCCAGGCTGGAGTGCAGTGGCCGGATCTCAGCTCACTGCAAGCTCCACCTCCCGGGTTTACGCCATTCTCCTGCCTCAGCCTCCCGAGTAGCTGGGACTACAGGCGCCCGCCACCTCGCCCGGCTAGTTTTTTGTATTTTTAGTAGAGACGGGGTTTCACCATGTTAGCCAGGATGGTCTCGATCTCCTGACCTTGTGATCCACCCGTCTCGGCCTCCCAAAGTGCTGGGATTACAGGCTTGAGCCACCGCGCCCGGCCTACATTAAATTTTTTTATGTAGTTAAATTTGTGAGACATCTGATGTCAGGCTTAGAAAAATCATTCCTCAGTCCAAAACTTTATCATTCAAATGATTTGTTCTTTTTTTCTGGTTTAACATTTTTGTATTCAAATCCTTACAACTACCAAGAAAATTTTAAAATCCATGGGAATTTCTCTAGCTATTTGAAGACTGCTGGAGGGCGTGAGCTTGCTCAGCATGGAGCTAGGAAGCTGTGGCCATGCCCACCTGTGCTCTGTGTCAGCCCTGGGTCGAGGGGAACCGACAGAGCCTGGACCAGAGTTCCCCGGCATCCCGCAGAACACCGCTTCTAGGAGTGACTGTTGAGCCAGGACCTTGATTGCCAGTGACAGGGGTGGGCCCACCTGGGTGTTGCAGCTCCCGCAGGGCCTATTCTGACCGTCTCCTCTGAAGGCATTCTGACCTCACTGCCCCGGCCCCTGTACCTAGCCCTGGCTGCGATTTATTTTCCTTTTCTTTTACCTCAGCAGAAATTGTTCAGACTGCTGGCGTTCTGCAAGGTGGAGCCAGGAGGAGAGCCCCCAGGTGCCAAGGAGAGCAGTACCCTGATGGAGGCCCTTGCAGGTGAGGGGACACGTCCACAGTCGGGCCCAGAGTTCCAGGACAGGAATTGAACAGGAATACAGGAAAAACACCATGTCTCGGTCACTGGCGCAGAGCATATACTGTGTCCTCGGGCGCAGGGTGAGGGAGGGAGGTAAACGCAGGCCCATCAGATCTCCTGGGCATCTGTTTGGTGACTGTCTTTGCCAGTGAACTGAGAGCTTTTGGTTAGAAAGTCTGGCAGCCCCAGGCTCTGCCTCTGGGAAGGTCTGGCTCAGTGCTTCTCAGCCTTGGCACTGTGGCTGTTTTGGAACGGATGAGTCTTTGTTGAGGGCCATCATGTGCATTGTGGGAGGTTCAGCAGCACCCTCGCCTCTGCCCACTTGCTGTCAGTAGCGCCCCCTCCCAGTTGTGACAGCCATAAACATCTCCACACGTTGTCAAATGTGCCCTTGGGACAGAATCACCCACAAGAGAACACTGTTTTATGTTTTGGGGCCACCCTGAGAGTGTGTCACAGCGACGGGCGGGAGGTGGGGTGGGTAGTGCAGGCCCTGCTATGGGGTCTGGCATTGCCTCCATTGGAAAGGCATCCTCAGGGCCTGCAAGCTGGATCCAGTAGAGCTCCACCGTGTATGTGGTCCCTTCTCATTGTAGTTTTGGTTCTTTTTCCTCATAAGCAATACCTTTGAGTCAGTTCTTGAACTTCCAAGTCTGCAAACCACACAAGACCAGGGCTGGCCTCTGCCAAGGGGCTTCTGTTCTGCGCACCACCCTGAGCCTCTCCCACGCTCTGGCTGTTCAGTGTCATGGGTCTGCAAGGGCAGAGAGAGGTGGGGACTGTTGACAGCAGCCTGCTCTCATCTGCCCTGGAACATCCCTGCCCCACCCCCACCTCCACAGGAGTTTCCATCACATCTGCACCCTCCACATTCTTGAAAGGTGCAGCCGGGACTCAGCCGCTTCTCTTCCGTTGCCACAGCAGACTGCCTGCAGGCAGAGAAGTCCCGCTCAGTTGCTGTGCTGGCCTCGGGGGCTCCCGTCCTCCCACTGCCACTCCTGGCTGAGCCCTCCTGCCTCCTATGCAGGCCGAGGTCAGTAGCCAGCCTTCTCACGTCCCAGGGTTTCATCCCTACCCCTTAAGCCTTTTTTCTAAATGGCCACATGGTCTGTCCCTGTGAGCCGGAGGAACCAAATCTAACCAGTGGCTTCACTGTGAGACAAGGACCACTGATAATGCAGCCTGGTCGGGGCTGCTCAGCCCGGTCAGCGCCACTGCCCAGCCACATGGGTTGCTGCTTCCAGCTCTTAGTCCGGATTCCCTTTTTTTTTTTTTTTTTTTTTAGACAAAGTCTTGCTTTGTCACCAGGCTGGAGTGCAGTGACACAAGCTCACTGCAGCCTCCACCTCCTGGGTTCAAGCGATTCTTCTGCCTCAGCCTCTCAAGTAGCTGGGACTACAGGTGTGCGCCACCACGCCCGGATAATTTTTGTATTTTTAGTAGAGACGGGGTTTCACCATGTTAGCCAGGATGGTCTTCATCTCTTGATGTCGTGATCTGCCCGCCTTGGCCTCCCAAAGTGCTGGGATGACAGGCATGAGCCACCATGACCGGCCTCTTGGTCCGGATTCTGAGTGAGGACACTCCTGTTTGCACGTAACAGAAGCTCCTAGAGTTTGGTGTTTGGGGGGAGTTGTTAAGGAGGCCACGTTGTCTCAGGGAGTCCAAGGTGAAAGGAATGAGCTGGGGCCATGGCTGGGTGTGGTGGCTCACACCTGTAATCCCAGCACTTCAGGAGACCGAGGTGGGAGAAGGGTTGAACCCAGGAGTTCAAGAGCAGCCTGGGCAACACATTGACACACTGTCTCTACAAAAAATTTTAAAACTAGCCTGGTGTGGTGGTGCTCACCTGGAGTCCCACCTACTTGGGAGGCAGAGGGAAGATCACGTGAGCTGTGAGGCTGCAGTGAGCCACGATGGCACCACTGCTCTCCAGCCTGGGTGATAGAGCAAGACCCTGGCTCACAAAAAAGGGAGGAGGGACAGACAGAAGGCAGAGCTGGGCCGTGGGCTCTGTTGGGTGCCACCATCCCCACACCTCCTGCGGCGTCTGCCTCGCTCCTGTCCTGGCTTGCTGCCAGCAGTCTCCAGCCTCTTTTGCTTTCCCAGCTGCCCTGCAGAGTAAGGCAGTGCCCAGAGCCTGCGATTCTGTCCGCAGGACTGGGTGGGCTGAGACTGGAGGTTTAGCCCCACTTCTAGCCCCATTTAGCCTCGTTTCTGTATGTGTGTGTATTTATTTATTTATTTATTTAGAGATAGAGTCTCGCTCTGTCGCCCAGGCTGGAGTGCAGTGGCGCGATCTCAGCTCACTGCAAGCTCCGCCTCCCGGGTTCACGCCATTCTCCTGCGTCAGCCTCATGAGTGAGTAGCTGGGACTACAGGCACCCGCCACCATGCCCAGCAATTTTTTTATGTGTTTAGTAGAGACGGGGTTTCACCGTGTTAGCCAGGATGATCTCGATCTCCTGACCTTGTGATCTGCCTGCCTTGGCCTCCCAAAGTGCTGGGATTACAGGCGTGAGCCACTGCACCCGGGCTTCTGTTTGTATATTTTTAAAATTCTATTTTTTTTAAGAGACAGGATCTCACTGTGTTGGCCAGGCTGGTCTCAAATTCCAAGTCTCAAGTGGTCCTCCTGCCTCAGCCTCCCAAAGTGCGGGGATTACAGGTGTGAGTCACCACGCCCAGCCCCACAGCCCGGTTTCTAGAGTGGCAGTGCAGGACTCTCATCCACCTCATAACCACAGGGGTTAAGGTGGGGAGGAGAAAAAACTAGGCGGGCAAAATCAAAGGTGTCTTTGGAACACTGATGTCACCATCACCGTCATTGTCCTGTCGTCACCACGATTGCCAGAGCCACCCTCGACTCACATTCTCTTGCATCTAAAATCGTTGCTGTCCGGCCTCTTTTTCAGTTGTGAAGGCTGCTTTCCTGGCGCAGGCCCCAAGTGGCAGCCGATCAGCTGAGGTGCAGGCAGCTCGGAGTACGGAGCCTGCACCAGAGCCAGGCGCTCCCGAGGGAGAGGGCCACAGAGGGGGGCCTCCTCGGGCCCTGGGGTCTCTTGGCCTTTGTGAAAACGAGGAAGCCAGAGAGAGGCCCAGAGGTTCCCCTCGAGGTCCGGTCATTTCTGAGAAAACTGGAGGACAGAGTGGCCGCGAGTCAGACGTCCCTCCGAACGTAGGCCCGGGAGCAGAGGGCAGGGGCGGCTGGAAGGGGCGGCCTTTCCCGTGCAGCGCCTGTGGCCGCAGCTTCAAGTGCTCCTCGGACGCCGCGAAGCACCGGAGCATCCACTCCGGGGAGAAGCCGTACGAGTGCAGCGACTGCGGGAAGGCCTTCATCCACAGCTCGCACGTGGTCCGACACCAGCGGGCGCACAGCGGGGAGAGGCCCTATGCGTGCGCCGAGTGCGGCAAGGCTTTCGGCCAGAGCTTCAACCTCCTCCGGCACCAGCGCGTGCACACGGGCGAGAAGCCCTACGCGTGCGCCGACTGTGGCAAGGCTTTCGGCCAGAGGTCGGACGCCGCCAAGCACCGCCGCACCCACACCGGGGAGAGGCTCTACGCGTGCGGCGAGTGCGGGAAGCGCTTCCTGCACAGCTCGAACGTGGTCCGGCACCGGCGGACCCACCACGGGGAGAACCCGTACGAGTGCCGGGAGTGTGGCCAGGCCTTCAGCCAGAGCTCCAACCTCCTCCAGCACCAGCGCGTGCACACGGGGGAGCGGCCCTTCGCCTGCCAGGACTGCGGCCGCGCCTTCAGCCGCAGCTCCTTCCTCCGCGAGCACCGCCGCATCCACACCGGGGAGAAGCCCCACGAGTGCGGCCACTGCGGGCGCGCGTTCCGGGCGCTGTCGGGCTTCTTCCGGCACCAGCGGCTCCACACGGGCGAGAAGCCGTTCCGCTGCACCGAGTGCGGCCGCGCCTTTCGCCTGAGCTTCCACCTCATCCAGCACCAGCGGGTGCACGGCGCCGAGTGAGCCGGGGCTGCCGCTGAAGAGATGCCAGCGGCCTGGTGGGCGTAAGGCCGAGGCCGGGTGAGTCCTGTCCGCACCATGCACGGTGAGGAAGTAACAACCGGCTGCTCGCCTGGTTCTCGGGCTGCAGAAACCTCGCCCAGCCTGCATCTGCCTTGGCTCGGGAGCAGTCAGGAGAGACAGGGCTCGGCGAAGGTGAGCGCTGCCCATGGGAGGCGATTCCCAGAGGCGGGGAGGTCTCAGGCCGGCCGCCGGCTGCTGAGACGCCTCCCCTCCCACGGTCAGCTGCAGCGAAGGTCTCATCTGCTGGGGTGTAGTGGCCGGTGATTGAATGGGTCATTCCTACGCAGCCAGGTTGGTCAAGGCGGGGTGGGGGGGGGTGCAGTTAGGAAGGGGGCCTCACGCCCTCCCCCCGTACCTTGCCGGCGAGCAGTTCATCCATGTCTTTCAACGCCTTTTCACAGCTGGTTGCTATGGTCCCGAGTTCTGTGTGCTTAGAAAATTATGGAACTTGGCCGGGCGCGGTGGCTCCTGCTTGTAATCCCAGCACTTCGGGAGGCCGAGGCAGGCGGATCACGCAGTCAAGAGATCGAGACCATCCTGACCAACATGGTGAAACCCTGTCTCTACTAAAAATACAAAAATTAGCCGGGCGTGGTGGCGCGCGCCTGTAATCCCAGCTGCTCGGGAGCCTGGGGCAGAAGAATCGCTTGAACCCGGGTGGCGGAGGCTGCAGTGAGCTGAGATTTCACCACTGCACTCCAGCCTGGGCGACAGAGCGAGACTCCATCTCAAAAAACAAACAAAAAATTATGGAACCTGAGAAGGGGGTCGTGGGGACCCTAGGGCCCACTGTCTGCACTTGGCATCTGAAGTGGGGGTGGTCTTGTGGGACTGACCCCTTACCCTGTGGGTTCTGCACTAACTCCGGGCAGTTGGTGTCAGAATCGAGTTAAATCGAAGGACATCTCGTTGGTGTCTGAGAGTTGGAGAGCTGGTTGGTATGGAGGGAAAGGCTCACAGCCACGTGATGTCAGAAGCATTCTGTGGGTAGAGGAATCGTTTTGTCTTTGAGACTGTTATGAGTATGTACAAATGTTATTTCCTGTAAAATATTTTCATTTTTTAAAATGTTATTTCCGAGATAGAAAAGTGGAGGTGTCTCTTTGGGGAACGTTTTGGGTGCGTATAGTAAAGCTCTGTCACCATGAATTAAGCCAGGTGGGCTTTGAGTTTCTTGGGATGACTGAGGGAAATGTGAGCCGCCCGCTGGCCGTGAGCCCTGGGGCGTGGTTGCAGGATTCACCCATCCTGGTCTGGCTGTGGCTTGGGACCACCTCCTGCAGTTCTCTGCCCCAGGTGAGGACTGATTGGGAATAATTCTGGGTCCTGAGCTGGCTGCCACTTCCAAGACAGTCGCTTTGAGGGCTCTTGTTGGCACCCATTTCGTTAAAATGCATGAGCTTAGGGTTGTGCAGCCTGTAGGGGCAGGGGTGCTCTCAGAATGGATTTGGTGGCCCCACAGTTCATTAAGCTCCTGACTCCTGGGCCAGTGGTGAGGTGGGAAGATGAGCCTGTGTCTCCCGTGCTGAGCCAAGACCCTCAGGCCAGCTGAAGGTGACCTTCCAGGTACCAGTAGAGGTCAAAGCACCTGCTCTCTGAAGGAAGTTTACCCAGCTTAGCCTCATCCCTGCTCGTAAGTCAGCCATCAGCTTGCAGTCAAAGATCCCCAAGCACACAAGGAGAGTCAGCTGACTGAGGGCCAACAGAAACAGCAGGCAGCTGCTGTCAGCCACAAAGAAAGGCAGATCCTGAAACTGTCATCATACAGGTGAGAGGACAGTTACGTGTGAGGCGCAGTGACGGTGATGAGAAAACTGTAGGATACATATTGTCACCTGTGAATAGGCAGGACTTCTTAAAGAACTTTTGGAAATGAAAAATAGGCTAGACACAGTGGCTCATGCCTATATCCCAACACTTTGGGCGGCCTAGGAGGGAGGATCACTTGAGCCCAGGAGTTCAAGACCAGCCTAGGCAACGTAGTGCTGGGCACGGTGGCTCACGCCTGTAAGCCCAGCACTTTGGCAGGCTGAGGCAGTGGATCACCTGAGGTCAGGAGTTTGAGACTATCCTAGCCAACATGGCAAAACCCCATTTCTACTAAAAGTACAAAATTAGCTGGGCCTGGTGGCCCATACCTGTAATCCCAGCTACTCAGGAGGCTAAGGCAGGAGAATCCCTTGAACCTGGGAGGCAGAGGCTGCAGTGAGCCGAGATCACGCCATTGCACCCCAGCCTGGGTAAAAAGAGCAAAACTCCATCTTAAAAAAAAAAAAAAAAAGGAAAATGATCTGAGTGATGGTCTTAAATATAAGATGGAATGGCAAGCAAAATTATGAATATATATGTATGTATAAAAGAATAATGTCAACTAAAATTCTGGACAACAATAGCATGTAAATTGGAAGGGATAGAAATGTTCTAAGACCCTCCTGTTGTTGGGAAGCGGGTGTAAGACAGTGTTTAATTTGACTTTGATAAGTTAAATGTGCATAGTGTAATTTAATGTTAATTACTAAAAGAGTGTAACCAGTCTGTACATCTCTAATCCAATAAAAAGAATAATTTAAAATGTAATTTAAAATGTAGTCCCAGCTGCTTGGGAGACTGAGGCAGGAGGATCTCAGTTTGGATCCTCAGACCAGGAGTTTGAGGCAGCAGTGAGCTATGATTGTGCTGCTGTACTCCAGACTGGACAACACAGTGAGATCCCATAAAATAAATAAACGAACACAAACTTCTGTCAATTAAAAAATAAGAAAAATCAGGCTGGGCCTGAGCGCTGTGGCTCACACCTGTAATCCCAGCACTTTGGAGGCCGAGGTGGGTGGATTGCTTAAGCCTAGGAGTTCGAAACCAGCCTGGGCAACATAGGGAGAACCTGTCTCTACAAAAAAATACAAAAAGTAAGCTGGGCATGGTGATGTATGCCTGTAGTTCCAACCACCCAGGAGGCTGAGGTGGGAGGATCACCTGAGCCTGGGAGCTCAAGACTGCAGTGAGTCGTAGTCACGCCACTACACTCCAGCCTGGGCAACAGAGTGAGACCCTCTCTCAAAAAAAAAAAAAAAAAATCAGAAACAAACTGGGCAAATTAAGATGATGGAAACAAAACTAAATATGTCCCTAACCACAGTAAGCTGTATGGAATTGCCGGTTAACAGGTAAAGGTTAGGGCCGGGCGCAGTGGCTCATGCCTGTGATTCCAGCACTTTGGGAGGCTGAGGTGGGTGGAACACCTGAGGTCAGAGGTTCGAGACCAGCCTGGCCAACATAGTGAAACCCCATCTCTACTAAAAATACAAAAATTAGCCAGTTGTGGTGGTGCATGTCTATAATCCCAGCTACTCGGGAGGCTGAGACAGGAGAATGGCTTGAACCTGGGAGGCGGAGGTTGCAGTGAGCCAAGATCGCGCCACTGCACTCCAGCCTGGGTGACAGAGTGAGACTCTGTCTCACAGACACAGGTAAAGGCTAGGAGGAAAATCCATGACCCAGAGTCACACACATGAAGACACACAGGAGGGAGGCGTGAGTCAACCAAGGGGAGGAAAGGCAAGCTCAGGTGCCTCAGAGGTGAGAGGCAGTCATGTGCCATGTGAAGCCCAGAACATTGTTTTAAAAAGGAAACTCAAAAATAACGATGGGCCAGGTGCAGTGGCTCACGCCTGTAATCCCAACACTTTGGGAGGCCCAGGCGGGCTATCACTTGAAATCAGGAATTCGAGACCAGCCTGGCTAACATGACAAAACTCCATCTCTATTAATAATACAAAAATTAGGCAAGTGTGGTGGTGTGCACCTGTAATCCCAACTACTTGGGAGGTTGAGGCACAAGAATCGCTTGAACCTGGGAGGCGGAGGCTGCAGTGAGCCGAGATCCCGCCACTGACTCCAGCCTGGGTATCACTCAGACTCAGTGAGACTCCACCTCAAAAAAAAAAAAAAATTAAAATGGTATCTTAGAATGGAAATGTGATAGGCAAAATTAAATTAGCAAGAAGGTGGAAAGTGGAGAAAATCTGTTTGAAAGAATGAAAAGATAAGGTGGGTGATAGGATAAATTAAGACTAACAGGAATTCCAAGGGGGGGGAAAGCAAAAACAGAAGATGGTGGGAATGAAGTTTAGAGAAATAATTTCCCCCCAGAACCGAGAAACATGAATCTCCAGAGTAAAAGCACTTACCGATATCCCGCACAAAGATGGAAGAAATTACCTACATCCAGGCATGACGTGAAACATCGGACAGTCCGGGACATACAGACGATCCGAGAGCGCAGATCACACAGAGGCTGAGAAATCCCTTCCCAAGGGCAAATTGGAAGTTAGAAAACATCGAAACAATGCTTCGAAAATTATGAGTGAAAATAATTTGCAACCTAGGATTTTATACCTACCCAAGTGGTCAGTCAAGTGTGACGGTATGACAGCATTTTCAGATATGCAAACTCTAAGTTTTAAAAATTCATTTTCATAATACATATTTTCAGGAGCCTACTAAAGGAGGAGCTCCAAATCAAGGGAGTAAACCAAGAAAGAGGAAGAAGTGGGGCCGGCCACTGTGCTGTAATCCTAGCACTTTGGGAGGCTGAGGCGGGCGGATCACTAGATCAGGAGTTTAAGACCAGCCTGGCCAATATGGTGAAACCCTGTCTCTACTAAAAATACAAAAATTAGTTGGGCGTGATGGTGCGTGCCTATAGTCCCAGCTACTCAGGAGGCTGAGGCAGGAGAATCGCTGGAACCTGGGAGGTGGAAGTTGCAGTGAGCCAAGATTGCACCACTGCACTCCAGCCTGGCAACACAGCAAGAATCCGTCTGAAAAAAAAAAAAAAAAAAAAAAAGGAAGAAGTGGAGGCCGGGCGCGGTGGCTCAAGCCTGTAATCCCAGCACTTTGGGAGGCCGAGGCGGGTGGATCACGAGGTCAGGAGATCGAGACCATCCTGGCTAACATGGTGAAACCCCGTCTCTACTAAAAATACAAAAAACTAGCCGGGCGTGGTGGCGGGCGCCTGTAGTCCCAGCTACTCGGAGGCTGAGGCAGGAGAATGGCGTGAACCTGGGAGGCGGAGCTTGCAGTGAGCCGAGATCGTGCCACTGCACTCCAGCCTGGGTGACACAGCGCGAGACTCCGTCTCAAAAAAAAAAAAAAAAAAAAGGAAGAAGTGGAATCTTGTAAATGGGGTTAGTGGTGAGGCATCCCCACGTGACAGCGGAGCCCCAGGGCTGGGCAGAGAAAGCCGCGTGTCCTGGGACCGTCTGAAATTTCCCACGGTCCACTCTGGAGCCACAGTGACTTACTTTCCTTCCACCAGTAAAATATGCTCACCACCCCCCAAGTCAAGCCACCCAGAGGTCTGTTCCTGCTGCTGTCTCAGCTCAGAGGCTGTCAGCTCATGATTCTCCTCTGGTCCGGATATATGTGAGATGCCTCTTGAGGCTGTAAACTAAAGAAAAACATCACCTGCCTCTACCCCAGCATAGGATTTTGAGACAGGGCCAGGATAAGCACAGTAATGCTCCCGTTTGAAAGAGAGTGGGGGCTCATTTATTGCAGACCCCAGTCTGTAGCACTTCTGTGACTCAGTCAACGGCATGTTGCCAAGGGACCTCGTTTAGGGGGCAGAGTCTGTGTCTCTTTTAGGGCCCCATTTTCCCTGGGAGTGACATTATTACCCATTTTTTTCCCCCTCAGATTTTGGCTCTGCCCTTGGTGTCTCTCCTCTGTGTTTTGAGGTGTCCAACAGCCTGTATTTGAGGCTAAACAGCTGTCTCAGTTGCTCACTGCCTGTAGAAGGAGGGAACCCAAAGGCTTCATTTTCAACTGTCTCCGTCTCTTTTCATTTAAACTGATACAGCGCCCTTAAAAATCTTGTGGGTTTCTGGCCAGGCACGGTGGCTCACGCCCGTATCCCAGCACTTTGTGAGGCCGAGGCGGGCGGATCACGAGGTCAAGAGATTGAGACCATCCTGGCCAACATGGTGAAACCCCGTCTCTATTAAAATTACAAAATTTAGCTGGGTGTGGTGGTGGGCACCTGTAGTCCCAGCTACTCAGGAGGCTGAGGCAGAATTGCTTGAACCCAGGAGGCAGAGTCCGCAGTGAGCCAAGATTGTGCCATTGCCCTCTAGCGTGGCGAAAGAGCGAGATTCCATCTCAAAAAAAAAAAATAAATCTTGTGGGAGTCTTAGATTATGTTCTCCACTAGACAAAAAATTGACTTAAACATTTGTCAGTGTTTTATCTGTTTTGTATGATGTGTTAGTATGTTGTGGGAAAACATCCTTTAGCGTCTTAGAAACGCTTTTGTCTAGCTGAGAGGGTTTGTACTATATACTATCTTCTATCTTTTTATTATTATTTTTTTAAGAGACAAGGTCTTGCTCTGTTACTTAGGCTAGAGTGCAGTGGTGCAGCCAGTTCACAGCAGCCTTGAACTCCTGGCCTCCCACCTCGGCCTCCCAAAGGGCAGGGATGACAGGTGTGAGCCACCACACCCAGCCCCAAGATAGTAAACCTTTCTGGGGCCTTAACAATGGATATGGCCACAACCTTGATTTTATCTTTATCCTGAGGCCACTTATGACTTGAATATTTTTGGGCAGTGGTGATGCACCCTGTAGTCCCAGCTGGTCAGGATGCTGAGGCAGGAGGATCCCTTGAGCAATGTAGGGAGAACCTTGTCTCTAAAAAACAAAAAGCAAATTTAAAACAATTTTTAAAAGACAATGCTTTGCTGACTGCAGAGACAACACGTGAGATGGTTTTGTTTCCCAAACCAGGTCAGGCCCCGGCTCTGTTTCCTCCAGATTCCACCTGCAGACTAGACAATCCCTCCTTTCGCTCATTTCACCCTCATAGGCCTCACCAGTGCCACGAGGAGCATTCGCTGAAATTTTTGCCACTCTATCTGGAGCTCTGCTTAGCCGGATCCGTTTTCTAATTTCCAAGTTACTGAAGGCAATTTTTTTTTTTTTCCGAGACAAAGTCTCACTCTGTTGCCCAGGCTGGAGTGCAGTGGCGCTATCTCGGCTCACTGCAAGCTCCGCCTCCCGGGTTCACTCCATTCTCCTGCCTCAGCCTCCCGAGTAGCTGGGACTACAGGCGCCCGCCACCACGCCTGGCTAGTTTTTTGTTTTTTAGTAGAGATGGAGTTTTACCATCTTAGCCAGGATGGTCTCGATCTCCTGACCTCGTGATCCACCCGCCTCGGCCTCCCAAAGTGCTGGGATTACAGGCTTGAGCCACCACGCCCAGCTTTTTTTTTTTTTTTTTTTTTTTTTTTTTGAGACAGAGTCTGGTTCTGTTTCCCAGGCTGGAGTGCAGTGGCGCGATCTCGGCTCACTGCAGCCTCCACCTCCCAGGTTCAAGTGATTCTCCTGCCTCAGCCTCCTAAGCAGCTGAGATTACAGGCGCGCACCACCATGCCCAGCTAATTTTTGTATTTTTAGTAGAGACAGGGTTTTGCCGTGTTGGCCAGGCTGGTCTTGAACTCCTGACCTCAGGTGAACCACCCACCTTGGCCTTTCAAAGTGCTGGGATTAGAGGCACGGGCCACAGTGCCCGCCCAAAGGCAGTTTTTTTTTCACCCAATTTTTTCACTACTACCTAATCATGGTTTCCCCCAGGCTCTGCTAACAGTCTCCTCCTGTGTTTCCGGCCTCCAGCCCCAGACTGCACTATCAGCGCTCTGCGTCTTAGGTGTTGGTTCTGCCAGCACCTGTCTTAGATGAGGCTGCTGTGTCAAAATTCCACAGACCAAGTGGCTTCATAGGAGACATTTATTTCTCCCAGCTCTGCAGGCTGGGAGTCCAGCCTCCAGGTGCCACAGACCCAGTTCCTGGGGAGGGACCACCCCTGGCTTACAGACGTGGCCGTCCCCATGCCTGCTCGTGGAGAGGAGGCTCCGGTGTCTCCTCCCATGAGGATGCTCATCTCATCGTGACGATCCCCCAGGATCTTCTCTAACCTGCTCCCCTCCCAAAGGCCCCACCTCCAACACCGTCTTACTGGGGGTTAGGACTTTCACATGTGAACTGGAGGTGGGGGGCAAATATTCAGTCCATAGCAGCCCCCACTTTGGGACCCAGTGTCTCTATTAGAACTTGCTGGGTAATGGCCCACCCAAACACCTGGTGGCTCAGAACCGCAGGGACACGGTGCTCCTGTGGCTGCAGGTGCGAGGGCCCGAGTCCTGGCCTCCCTGGGACCTGTTCCTTAGCTGTGCTCGGTTGCTCGGGGCTGCTGCAGTCCTGCATCCCCCAGGAGAGCCCTTCTGAGGTCACGGTTGCAGAAGGAAGCCCTTGTGATGCAGGCAGAGAGGAGAAAATCAGTACCTGAAGCGTCTGACAGAAAAGGAAAAAAAAATCCAAAAGAAACCATTTAGAATAGACTCAAAGGACATAACATACCTGGGACTGCACCTGAGGTGCTCACTTAGGTGATATTTAGGAAAGATGTGTAAGATTTCTACATGTAAACTTAGAGATGGGATGTTATTATTACAAATTTTTCTAAGCCAGGGTCACCCCTGCTGGAGGTTAGTGGTACAATCACAGCTCACTGCAGCCTCAGCCTACCGGGCTCATCCTCCAGCCTTAGCCCCCGGGGGACTACCGGTGTGCACCACCATGCCCGGCTGTTTGTTTTTTTTTTCTTCCTTGTTTTGGTAGAGACAGGGTCTCACTATGTTGCCCAGGCTGGTGAGATGGAGCGTTACTCGCAGACATGTAAAAACTCAAACAGTGGCGGGTGTGCCCATCCATGAATGGACCAGGGGGTATCGGGAAGGCGTTGGGGCTCCTGGTTACTGTCAGTCGCCCGCGAGGCCCGAGCAGCAGCCACTCTGTTCTTGTGATCATGGCTGAGTGGCATCCACAGTGTGAGTCTCCACCCGGCCCGTTAGCCAGCTCCGGCTGCAGGGCCTGTGCGCCCTTTTCCGTCTGGGCAGCAGTGAATGAAGTTGCTCTATGTCCCTCCCTGCTCTTGGTGCACTTCAGAGCGGGCTCATCAGGCCACAGGGTAACAGGAGAGGCTGAGTGTGCGGCATCCTCCGTCACAGAAACGCGTCTCGCACCAGCACACACAGCTGGCTTTCCCACTACTATTGCCCGTCGATGGCACCACCCAGCTTTTCTCTGCCTGAGGGTGGTATCTGTCCACCTGGGGTTTCTACTCTGCATGTTTCATCTTTTCTTTTCCTTGAGATGGGGTTTCACTCATTGCCCAGGCTGGAGGATAATGCCATAATCTCAGCTCACTGCAACCTCCGCCTCCCGGGTTCAAATGATTCCCCTGCCTCAGCCTCCTGAGCAGCTGGGATTACAGGCGCACGCCACCACGCCTGGCTTATTTCTGTATTTTGAGTAGAGACAGGAATTCACCACGTTGGCCAGGCTGGTCTTGAACCCCTGACCTTAAGTGATCCACTTGCCTCAGCCTCCCAGAGTGCTGGAATTACAGGCATGAGCCACCACACCTGGCCATGTTTTATCTTTTATCCAGGTAGTCTGTGACTATCCAAATGAGGCTCTGACAGTCTGCAGAGATCGTGTCAGTCTGAAGAGAGCTGGGTTAAAGGCAGGTTGTTCGGGGTGAGAAGGGGACAGTGAGGCAGCGGGTGGTCGCAGTCTCACGTCTCAGAAGGATGCGCTGAGCAGGCCCAGGGTTTTGGGCAAGTGAGGTCCACAGCCCTCTAATGAGTACCTTTAGAGGCCACTGGCCTGCAAGTTCTGACGACGGGGACCGCCTTAGGGGCATCTCCCTGGAGCTCCCACTCACCCCCGTGCCCCTCACCCTGCTCTGCCCTGAGCTGTGGGTTGGGAGATATTTCTGGACGGGACCAGACCCCGCAACCTGGAGAGCCAGCTCTGGGCTCGGAATTGCTGGGCTTAACGTCCAGCCATGAAGTCAGCTCCTCGTGTGTCCTCATCTGTACAGTGAGGGGAGGGCCCATCTCCACCGTCTCCTGCAAGGACAGACTCTGAGGTGACGTGGGTCGGGCCTGCACCTTCCGTGGCTTCCTTTCTGGAGTCTGGGCCTCCACGGCCAGTGCCTTATTTTCTGTGGAGCTGTTCAATGTCCGGGCACAGAAGCGCCTCTCTGGGAGCACAGCTGGGGACATGAGAGCCTCAGGGCCCCTGGAGTTGTTCTGTCACAGGTCCCGGGAGGAGCTGGACCGGCTGCCTGAGCCCCTTGGGGCAGCAGCCTCCCAGCCAGTAAGCCGCAGCACAAGAGGCTCGGGCCTGGAGCACCGAGGGCCCCACAGCAGGAGGGGTGGGGGTGCAGCCTCCAGGGCGTTGGGGTCCTCTCGGCTGACTAGGGGCCTCACACAGTGGGCTGCCAGCTGCCTCATGGGGTGGGTGGGAGCCCCGGTGTGAGGGAGACAGCTGCAGAGGCAGCCCTGAAAGCAAAGCGTGGAGCAGATGGCAGAGGGTCCCGCTTGGCAGAGGAGAGGGCAGCAGAGGGTCCTGCGTTGTGGGTGGCAAGCTGCCCAGGTGCTGAGGCAAGAGACCGAGGGCACAAGCTGTTCCAGTATAATAAAGAAAATATAGGGAAGCTCGAACTGGGCAGAGCCGACCGCAGCTCAAGGAGGGCTGCCTGCCTCTGTAGACTCCACCTCTGGGGACAGAGCATAGCCAAACAAAAGGCAGCAGAAACTTCTGCAGACTTAAATGTCCCTGTCCGACAGCTTTGAAGAGAGCAGTGGTTCTCCCAGCACAGAGTTTGAGATCTGAGAATGGACAGACTGCCTCCTCAAGTGGGTCCCTGACCCCCTGGAGGCCCCCCCAGTAGGGGCAGACTGACACCTCACACGGCCGGGTACCCCTCTGAGATGAAACGTCGAGAGGAACGATCAGGCAGCAGCATTTGCTGTTCAGCAATATTTGCAGTTCTGCAGCCTCCGCTGCTGATACCCAGGCCAACAGGGTCTGGAGTGGACCTCCAGCAAACTCCAACAGACCTGCAGCTGAGGGTCCTGACTGTTAGAAGGAAAACTAACAAACAGAAAGGATATCCACACCAAAACCCCATCTGTACATCCCCATCATCAAAGATCAAAGGTAAATAAAACCACAAAGATGGGGAAAAAACAGAGCAGAAAAGCTGAAAATTCTAAAAATCAGAGTGCCTCTCCCCCTCCAAAGGAATGCAGCTCCTCGCCAGCAACGGAACAAAGCTGGACAGAGAATGACTTTGACAAGTTGAGAGAAGACTTCAGATGATCAAACTTCTCCGAGCTAAAGGAGGAAGTTCGAACCCATTGCAAAGAAGCTAAAATCCTTGAAAAAAGATTAGACGAATGTCTAACTAGAATAACCAGTGTAGAGAAGTCCTTATATGACCTGATGGAGCTGAAAACCATGGCACAAGAACTATGTGACGAATGCACAAGCTTCAGTAGCCGATTTGATCAACTGGAAGAAAGGGTATCAGTGATTGAAGATCAGATGAATGAAATGAAGCGAGAAGTTTAGAGAAAAAAAGAGTGAAAAGAAATGAACAAAGCCTCCAAGAAATATGGGACCATGTGAAAAGATCAAATCTACGTCTGACTGGTGTACCTGAAAGTGATGAGGAGAATGGAACCAAGTTGGAGGACACTCTGCAGGATATTATCCAGGAGAACCTCCCCAACCTAGCAAGGCAGGTCAACATTCAAATTCAGGAAATACAGAGAAGGCCACAAAGATACTTCTCGAGAATAGCAACTCCAAGACACATAATTATCAGATTCACCAAAGTTGAAATGAAGGAAAAAATGTTAAGGGCAGCCAGAGAGAAAGGTCGGGTTACCCACAAAGGGAAGCCCATCAGACTAATAGCGGATCTCTCGGCAGAAAATCTACAAGCCAGAACAGAGTGGGGGCCAATATTCAACATTCTTAAAAGAATTTTCAACCCAGAATTTCATATCCAGCCAAACTAAGCTTCATAAGTGAAGGAGAAATAAAATCCTTTACAGACAAGCAAATGCTGAGAGATTTTGTCACCACCAGGCCTGCCCTACAAGAGCTCCTGAAGGAAGCACTAAACATGGAAAGGAACAACTGGTACCAGCCACTGCAAAATCATGCCAAATTGTAAAGACCATCAATGCTAGGAAGAAACTGAATCAACTAACGAGCAAAATAACCAGCTAACATCATAATGACAGGATCAAATTCACACATAACAATATTAACCTTAAATGTTAAGTGGGCTAAATGCTCCAATTAAAAGATACAGACTGGCAAATTAGATAAAGAGTCAAGACCCATCAGTGTGCTGTATTCAGGAGACCCATCTCACGTGCAGAGACATACGTAGGCTCAAAGTAAAGGGATGGAGGAAGATCAACCAAGCAAATGGAAAACAAAAAAAAAGCAGGGGTTGCAATCCTAGTCTCTGACAAAACAGACTTTAAACCATCAAAGATCAAGAGAGACAATGAAGGCCACTACATAATGGTAAAGGGATCAATTCAACAGGAAGAGCTAACTATCCTAAATATATATGCACCCAATACAGGAGCACCCAGATTCATAAAGCAAGTCCTTAGAGACTTACAAAGAGACTCAGACTCCCACACAATAATAATGGGAGACTTTAACACCCCACTGTCAACATTAGACAGATCAACAAGACAGAAAGTTAACAAGGATATCCAGGAATTGAACTCAGCTCTGCACCAAGCAGACCTAATAGTCATCTACAGAACTCTCCACCCCAAATCAACAGAATATACATTCTTCTCAGCACCACATCGCACTTACTCCAAAATTGACCACATAGTTGGAAGTAAAGCACTCCTCAGCAAATGTACAAGAACAGAAATTATAACAAACTGTCTCTCAGACCACAGTGCAATCAAACTAGAACTCAGGACTAAGAAACTCAATCATAACCGCTCAACTACATGGAAACTGAACAACCTGCTCCTGAATGACTACTGGGTACATAACGAAATGAAGGCAGAAATAAAGATGTTCTTTGAAAGCAGTGAGAACCAAGACACAACATACCAGAATCTCTGGGACACATTTAAAGCAGTGTGTAGAGGGAAATTTATAGCACTAAATGCCCACAAGAGAAAGCAGGAATGATCTAAAATGGACACCCTAACATCACAATTAAAAGAACTAGAGAAGCAAGAGCTAGCAGAAGGCAAGAAATAACTAAGATCAGAGCAGAACTGAAGGAGATAGAGACACAAAAAAAAACCTTCAAAAAAATCAGTGAATCCAGGTGCTGGTTTTTTGAAAAGATCAACAAAATTGACAGACCACTAGCAAGACTAATAAAGAAGAGAAGAGAGAAGAATCAAATGGACGCAATAAAAAATGATAAAGGGGATATCACCACCAATCCCACAGAAATACAAACTACCATCAGAGAATACTATAAACACCTCTATGCAAATAAACTAGAAAATCTAGAAGAAATGGATAAATTCCTGGACACATATACACCCTCCCAAGACTAAACCAGGAAGAAGTTGAATCTCTGAATAGACCAATAACAGGCTCTGAAACTGAGGCAATAATTAATAGCTTACCAACTAGGCCGGGCGCGGTGGCTCAAGCCTGTAATCCCAGCACTTTGGGAGGCCGAGACGGGCGGATCACGAGGTCAGGAGATCGAGACCATCCTGGCTAACACGGTGAAACCCCGTCTCTACTAAAAAAAAAAAAAAAAATAGCTTACCAACCAAAAAAAATCCAGGACCAGACGGATTCACAGCCAAATTCTACCAGAGGTACAAGGAGGAGCTGGTACCATTCCTTCTGAAACTACTCCAATCAATAGAAAAAGAGGGAATCCTCCCTAGGTCATTTTGTGAGGCCAGCATCATCCTGATAACAAAGCCTGGCAGAGACACAACAAAAAAAGAATTTTAGACCAATATCCCTGAGGAGCATTGATGCAAAAATCCTCAATAAAATACTGGCAAACCAAATCCAGCAGTACATCAAAAAGCTTATCCACCATGATCAAGTGGGCTTCATTCCTGGGATGCAAGGCTGGTTCAACATACGCAAATCAATAAACATAATCCCTCATATAAACAGAACCAAAGACAAAAACCACATGATTATCTCAATAGATGCAGAAAAGGCCTTTGACAAAATTCAACAGCCCTTCATGCTAAAAACTCTCAATATGTTAGGTATTGATGTGACGTATCTCAAAATAATAAGAGCTATTTATGACAAACCCACAGGCAATATCATACTGAATGGACAAAAACTGGAAGCATTCCCTTTGAAAACTGGCACAAGACAGGGATGCCCTCTCTCACCACTCCTATTCAACATAGTATTGGAAGTTCTGGCCAGGGCAATCAGGCAAGAGAAAGAAATAAAGGGTATTCAATTTGGAAAAGAGGAAGTCAAATTTTCCCTGTTTACAGATGACATGATTGTATATCTTTCTAGATATA
Organism: Theropithecus gelada; assembly: GCF_003255815.1. Lineage (NCBI taxonomy): Eukaryota > Metazoa > Chordata > Mammalia > Primates > Cercopithecidae > Theropithecus > Theropithecus gelada. Next base: position 145,523,394 of record NC_037676.1, read on the forward strand.
CAATCATGTATATCTTTCTAGATATACAATCATGTATATCTTTCTAGATATACAATCATGTATATCTTTCTAGATATACAATCATGTATATCTACATTGTCTCAGCCCAAAATCTCCTTAAGCTGATAAACAACTTCAGCAAAGTCTCAGGATACAAAAATCAATGCGCAAAAATCACAAGCATTCTTATACACCAGTAACAGACAGAGAACCAAATCATGAATGAATTCCCATTCACAATAGCTTCAAAGAGAATAAAATACCTAGGAATCCAACTTACAAAGGATGTAAAGGACCTCTTCAAGGAGAACTACAAACTACTGCTCAGTGAAATAAAAGAGGACACAAACAAATGGAAAAACATTCCGTGCTCACAGATAGGAAGAATCAATATCGTGAAAATGGCCATACTGCCCAAGGTAATTTATAGATTCAGTGCCATCCCCATCAAGCTACCAATGACTTTCTTCACAGAATTGGAAAAACACTAAAGTTTATATGGAACCAAAAAAGAGCCCGCATTGCCAAGTCCATCATAAGCCAAAAGAACGAAGCTGGAGGCATCACGCTACCTGACTTCAAACTATACTACAAGGCTACAGTAACCAAAAAACATGGTACTGGTACCAAAACAGAGATACAGACCAATGGAACAGAACAGAGCCCTCAGAAATAATACCACACATCTACAACCATCTGATCTTTGACAAACCTGACAAAAACAAAAAATGGGGAAAGGATTCTCTATGTAATAAATGGTGCTGGGAAAACTGGCTAGCCATATGTAGAAAATTGAAACTGGATCCCTTCCGTACACCTTATACAAAAATTAATTCAAGATGGATGAAAGACTTAAATGTTAGACCTAAAACCGTGAAAACCCTAGAAGAAAACCTAGGCAATACCATTCAGGACATAGGCATAGGCAAGGACCTCATGTCTAAAACACCAAAAGCAAAGGCAACAAAAGCCAAAATTGACAAATGGGATCTAATTAAACTAACGAGCTTCTGCACAGCAAAAGAAACTACCATCAGAGTGAACAGGCAACCTACAGAATGGGAGAACATTTTTGCAATCTATTCATCTGACAAAGGGCTAATATCCGGAATCTACAAAGAACTCAAACAAATTTACAAGAAAAAACAACCCTATCAAAAAGTGGGCGAAGAATATGAACAGACACTTCTCAGAAGAAGACATTTATGCAGCCAACAGACACATGAAAACATGTTCATCATCACTGGCTATCAGAGAAATGCAAATGAAAACCACAATGAGATACCATCTCACACCAGTTAGAATGGCGATCATTAAAAAGTCAGGAAACAACAGGTGCTGGAGATGATGTGGAGAAATAGGAACACTTTTACACTGTTGGTGGGACTGTAAACTAGTTCAACCATTATGGAAGACAGTGTGGTGATTCCTCAAGGATCTAGAACTAGAAATACCATTTGACCCAGCCATCCCATTACTGGGTATATACCCAAAGTATTATAAATCATGCTGCTATAAAGACACATGCACATGTATGTTTATTGTGGCACTCTTCACGATAGCAAAGACTTGGAACCAACCCAAATGTCCATCAGTGATAGACTGGATTAAGAAAATGTGGCACATATACTCCATGGAATACTATGCAGCCATAAAAAGGATGAGTTCATGTCCTTTGTAGGGACATGGATGAAGCTGGAAACCATCATTCTCAGCAAACTATGGCAAGGACAAAAAACCAAACACCACATGTTCTCACTCATGGGTGGGAACAATGAGAACACTTGGACACAGGAAGGGGAACATCACACACCGGGGTCTGTCATGGGGTTGGGGAATGGGGGAGGGATAGCATTAGAAGATATACCTAATGTAAATGACGAGTTAATGGGTGCAGCACACCAACATGGCACATGTATACATATGTAACAAACCTGCACGTTGTGCACATGTACCCTAGAACTTAAAGTATAATTTTAAAAAATTTAAAAAATAGAATAAGAAGTTATGCTAGAAATATAGATATATGAATATTATTAATCATCAATTTGTAGCATTACTCTTTATTCCAATATAATAATAATCCTTGCTCTACAATTACAACCTAGGAAAAACCAGGCCATACAGAGATAGGAGCTGAAGGGGCACAGTGAGCAGTGACCAGAAGTGTGAGCCTCTGTCATGCCTGGACATGGCCACTAGAGGGCTCCTTGGTCTAGCGGTAATGCCAGTGCCTGGGAAGGCACCCGTTACTTAGCAGACCATGGTCTAGCGGTAATGCCAGTGCCTGGGAAGGCACCCGTTACTTAGCAGACCATGGTCTAGCGGTAGCACCAGTGCCTGGGAAGGCGCCCGTTACTTAGCAGACCATGGTCTAGCGGTAATGCCAGTGCCTGGGAAGGCACCCGTTACTTAGCAGACCATGGTCTAGCGGTAGCACCAGTGCCTGGGAAGGCGCCCGTGACTCAGCAGACCATGGTCTAGCGGTAGCGCCAGTGCCTGGGAAGGCGCCCGTGACTCAGCAGACCATGGTCTAGCGGCGGCGCCAGTGCCTGGGAAGGCGCCCGTGACTCAGCAGACCATGGTCTAGCGGCGGCGCCAGTGCCTGGGAAGGCGCCCGTGACTCAGCAGACCGAGAGAGGGCGTCTCCCTTTCCCGGGGGAGTTAGAGAAGACTCTACTCCTCCACCTCTTGTGGAAGCCGCAGCCTCCGGAGGCCTGACCGTCTCCCTGTGATGCTTCAGCGGTCACGCTCCTGTTTCGCTTTCATGTTCCGCCCTGTACACCTGGTCTGCCTTCTAGATAGCAGTAGCAGAATTAGTGAACATACTAAAAATCTTTGAAACGCAAAGAAGAAATAATGGCATAAGCTGTCCTCTCTGCCTCAGCTGCCAGGTAGGGAAGGGCCCCCTGTCTGGTGGACACGCGACTTGCATGACCTTACCTATCACTGGAGACGACTCACACTCCTGACACTGCCCTTTTGCCTTGTATCCAATAAATCGCAGCGCAGCCAGGCATTCGGGGCCACTACCGGTCTCCGCGTCTTGGTGGGAGTGGTCCCCCGGGCCCAGCTGTCTTGTATCTCTTTGTCTTGTGTATTTATTTCTACGATCTCTTGTCTCTGCACACAGGGAGAAAAACACACAGACCTTGTAGGGCTGGTCCCTACACCGCCTGGCAGAGGAGAGAGCGGTAGAGGGTCCCACGTGGCAGAGGAGAGGCGGCAGAGGCTCCCGCGTGGCAGAGGAAAGGGTGGCAGAGGGTGCTGCGTGGCAGAGGAGGGGGCCGCAAAAGGTCCCACATGGCAGAGGAGGGGGCCACAGAGGGTCCTGCATGGCAGAGGAGAGGGCAGCCAACAGGCAGCTCTGGGAGGATACAGGGTTAGGAAACTGAGGCAGGAGGCCATCATAAGAGCTACGTACAAAGAGTGTGGATGTGATGAAAACTAAACAGGGGCCATTGGGCTCTGTGACCAGGCAGTAACTGTGCCCTTCCTGAGTTCCAGGCACCGAAGAACTTGGTGAAGAGTCCAGGCCCCTGCTGAGAGGGTGGCGCGTGTGCAAATGTGGGATCCTTGCCGAAGGTGCTCAGCCTCAGAGCACACGAAGGTGTCTCTCCTCCCCCGTCGAGCAGGAACCCGGGGTCCAGGCTCGGACGCTGATTGGATGTGACAGCCCAGTGGACTCCGTGCTCGGGGGTGGAGGCAGTGCTTCCAAGGACAGGGCAGGCGTCAGGGACTTTTCTTTCTCTTTGAGATGGGGTCTTGCTCTGTTGCCCAGGCTGGAGTGCAGGGGCACAATCACAGCTCACTGCAGCCTCAGCCTCCGCTCAAGTGATCCTTCGGCCTCAGGCCTCTAAAATGCCAAGATCCCAAGTGTGAGCCACTGTGCCTGGCCTGGGGACTTTTTCTGTAGTGACACACAAACACTTCACACAACATGGCCTGGGGACTTTTTCTGTAGTGACACACAAACACTTCACAAAACATTTTATTGTACAAAATTCCCCAATACTGCTTTAATAGTGAAAAAAAAAAAAACCACAAAAGAAGTTTCAACACAGACACAGCTCGTCATTAGAATTCAAAGTCTTCTCCTGCCATGGCGAGAGCCCAGGCGAACCTCTCCCGCTGTGTTTTGCTGTAGATCTTCTCCACTGGCACCCTGAATCGCTTGCACCTGTGGGAGGCAGTGTCAGCCCGGGCAAGCGGGCAATTCACCCACCTTGAAGGCCAGGTCAGGGCACTGGGGAAGGGCGAGCGTCCTCCGTGCGGCAGGGACACCAGAGCCGGCTGGGGTAGCTGGGGCCTGCTCCTCTAGGCCTGCTCCACCCCACGCATGCCGCCACCCTGGAGCATCAGCGAGGTGTCAAAGACAACCTGCTGTGGCCCAGGTGTCCACTGAGCAGGGCGCCCAGCCACCTTCCACTCCCAGTGGGCAGGCTGAGCTCCACAGGCCCTGCTGATGACGCTGAGTCCCAGGCCACTGTCAGCACCCCCACCTCACCCTGTCCATCCCAACGTTCAGGGCAGGGAGAACTGATGACACAGGACGCAGCATCAGGGGTCCCTGTCACAGGGAGGGCCTGCGCTGACCCCAGGGGACACAGGGGACAGGAGCAATGCTGGGACTGAACAGAGGCCTCTGGAAAACCCAGGCCCCCCAGAGGCCACAGGTGGGAACTGAGACCCCAGGCACACGTACCAGGCAATGCTGATCCTGGGGTCCAGGTAGTTGAGCTTGGACGTGCTGAGAGCCACCTGCTTGTTCTCCTCCTTGTCCGTGGCCTGCACACTCAGCCACGCCAGCTGCTCCTGCAGCTTCTCCAGGAGCCGCCTCTTCTTCTCCAGGACACTGGCAAGAGAAGAGGCTGCGAGGCCCCGCGCTGGACTAGTGCCACCTGAGGAGACCTGCACTTCTCCAGCCCTGCCGCCTTCCCTCCCGGTGCAGCCCCGTCCTTAGCACTGTCGTCAGTCATCACAGCAAAAGACCAGCCAGGATCAAAGGCTGAAGCCCAGCCCCACCCCAGCTGCCAAGTCAGATACGGAGGAGCACCCTGGGCAGAGGGTGAGCAGCTCATCAGGACCTGACTCACGGGAGGGTGAGCAGCCCGTCAGCACCTGACTCAAAGGAGGGTGAGATGCTCGACACAACAGACCGAGGCCGGCCCAAACAGGACGAGGGCAGCGGGACTAGGCCCGAGAAAGCAAACACAAATGCCCTTTCACTTCCGGGAAGCCGCTCAGCCCTCCTTCCCGACCCCTTAGGGAAAGCACATTTCAACAGAGACGCCCCTTCCACATTACTCGTACCCTCCAATGCCACAACATCACCCATGCACGCAACCTTTGACCCCAACTCTTCTAGGAATTTTGGCCACAAACACACTCAAACATGCGCGGAAAGACACTTGCACCTGCAGAAATACGGCCGAGAAGGGGGCAGCCCGCCGAGCCGGAAGCATAGGCCCTGGGAAGTGCCTTCCCAGCATGAGCCACATCCCCAAGGGCAGAGGGGCACATGAGGGGCTGCTGTTTATGTGGAAAAAAGGAGGGAAAACAGAGGGAGAGCCAGCATGCACACACAGTCCTTCTGGAAATGCTTAAGAAATTTCTTTTGTCTTTTTTTTTTTTTTTCTTGAGACAGAGTCTCACTTTGTCACCCAGGCCAGAGTGCAGTGGCACAATCTCGGCTCACTGGAACCTCTGTCTCCCAGGTTCAAGTGATTCTCCTGCCTCCTGAGTAGCTGGGACTACAGGTATGTGCCACCACACCCGGCTAAGTTTTTGTTTTGTTTTGTTTTGTTTTTGTATTTTTAGTAGAGAGGGGGTTTCACCATGTTGGCCATGATGGTCTCAAACTCCCAACCTCAAGTGATCTGCCTGCCTCGGCCTCCCAGAGTGTTGGGATTACAGGCATGAGCCACCGTGCCTGGCCAGGAAATGCTAAAGAAAAAAAAAAAAAAAGAAATTTCACAGCAGCTGCCTCTGGGGACAGGTCAGGGGTGGGTCACAGCCTTATTTTTCACTGAATACCCTTTAGTCCAATGGACATTTCCTTCACACATGCCACTATTAAAAACAGACCCCTGCATCTCACGATGCTCGTCCTGAAAAGTTTTACCCTTTAAGAACCACAGCCATGCCAGGAGCAGTGGCTCACACCTGTAATCCCAGCACTTTGGGAGGTCGAGGCAGGCGGATCACGAGGTCAGGAGATTGAGACCATCCTGGCTAACATGGTGAAACTGTCCCTACTAAAAATACAAAAATTAGCCAGGCGTGGTGGCGTGCACCTATAATCCCAGCTACTCAGGAGGCTGAGGCAGAAGAATTGCTTGAACCCAGGAGGCAGAGGTTGTGGTGAGCCGAGATGGCACCATTGCACTCCAGCCTGGGTAACAGAGCGAGACTCCATCTCAAAAAAAAGAACCACAGCCACAATAATGAGGAATGAATGAAAGAGGGAACATCACAAAGAAAGAAAAAAGATAATATGGGAATACTGTGAATAACTGGGCACCGGCCAGTTAGACACCCTAGACTAAACAAATTCCCAGAAAGATACAAACTACCAGAACTGACTCACGAAGTATAGAAAATATGAGTAGAACTAGAACAAGTGATTGTATCAGTAACTTTAAACTTCTCTCAAAGAAAAGCCCAGGCCTAGATGGTTTCACCAGTGAATTCATTTAACAAACTGACCCTAGCCACACACAGCAGTGCAAGCCTATAGTCTCAGCTATTTGGGAAGCTGAGGTGGAAGGATTGCTTGAGCCCAGGAGTTCAAGACCAGCCTGAGCAACACAGCAAGACTCTCTCTCTTTAAAAAGGCACCAATTTTTCATAAACTTTCATGAAATATTAGATATTATATTAAATATTATTCAACTCATTACCAGCATTACCTGATACCAAAATCAATGACATCATAAGAAAACTATAGACTAACATGCTCATGAATACAGAAGCAAAAACCTCAACAAAATATCAGCAAACTGAATCCAGCAATGGACAAAAATGATTACACAATAGGATCAAGTAGGATTTATCCCAGGAATGCAAGGATGGTTTCACATCTGATCATCAATTAGTATAATACATCCTATCAATATAAGGAAGGGACAAAAACAAGATCTCAACAGGTGCAGAAAAACCATTTGACAAAATCCAATGCTCTTCATGATTAAAAAAGACCTCAACAAACTAGGAATAGAAGTAAATTTTGTTAACTTGACAAACAGCTTCTGTGAAAAACCTACAGTTAACATCATATTCTGTGATAAAAGCATGAGAATTTTGCCCCCAGTATCAGGAACAAGGCAAGGATGTCCCACTCATGTCCAGTGTACTGGAGATTCCTGCTAGGTCCATAATGCAAAAATATGAAATAAAAGGCATATGATTGGAAAAGAAGTAAAACTATCTCTGTTTGCATACAATATGGCCTTTATAGATACAGTCCTAAGAGCCAGGCACGGTGGCTCATACTTGTAATCTCAGAGCTCTGGGAGGCCAAGGCAGGATTGCTTAAAGCCAGGAGTTCAAGAGTAGCTTGGGCAACATACAAAAATTTTCTTAGTGTAAAAGTTAGCCAGGTGTGGCGGTTCACACCTGTGGTCCCAGCTATTCAGGAGGCTGAGACATCTGGCTGTCCACATACAAGAGGATGACCCTGGGCCCTTCCCTCAGATCACACACAAAAATTAACTCAGAACCAATGACCCAAATGTAAGAGTAAACCTATAAACCTCTTAGGAGAAAACAGAGAAATCTATCTTCATGGCCTTGGGTTAGGTAAAGCCTTCTCGGACATGACACAAAAATAAGCTACAAAAGAAAAAAAAAAAAAACAGATAAACTGGACTCATTCAAATCTTAAAATGTGTCACAGGACACCAACAAGAAAGAACAAAGACATTGCCGGGCATGGTGGCTCATGCCTGTAATCCCAGCACTTTGGGAGGCCGAGGTGGGTGGATCACCTGAGGTCAGGAGTTCAAGACCAGCCTGACCGATATGGTGAAACCCCATCTCTACTGAATTATAAACATTAGCCAGGTGTAGTGGTGTGTGTCTGTAGTCCCAGCTACTCGGGAGGCTGAGGCAGGAGAATTGCTTGAACCCAGGAGGCAGAGGTTGCAGTGAGGCAAGATCGCGCCACTGCACTCTAGCCTCGGCGACAGAGCAAGACTCCATCTCAAAAAAAAAACGGGGGGGGGGGGGGGCTGGGCATGGTGACTCACGCCTGTAATCCCAGCACTTTGGGAGGCTGAGGCGGGCAGACTGCCTGAGCTCAGGAGTTCAAGACCAGCCTGGGCAACACGGTGAAAGCCCATCTCTACTAAAATACAAATAATTAGCTGGGCATGGTAGTGGCGCCTATAATCCCAGCTACTCAGGAGCCTGAGGCAGGGGAATTGCTTGAACCCGGGAGGCAGAGATTGCAGCGAGCCGAGATCACACCATTGCACTCCAGCCTGGGCGACAGAGCAACACTGTGTCTCCAAAGGAAAAGAAAAAAAAGAAAGAAAGAACAAAGACAACCCAAGAGTGGGAGAAACATCGACGTGCTCTGCCAGGTCAGTAATAAAGTGACCACCCGACCAAAACATGGACAGAGGATCTGAGTAGTCATTCTCCAGAGATGATACAGAAACGGGCAACAAGCACCTGCCAAGAGCACCCACGATCTGACCCACTTCATACCCACTGGGCTCTGATCGACACACGGAAAACTGACCCTACAGTGGCGCCGGGACAGAGGAGTCGGGGCCCTCACGTGCTGCTGGTGAGGAGGGGATGGTGCCGCCGCCCTGGAGAAGAGTCTGGCACCTTCTCATTTCCTGACCCCACAAAGACAATCACAAACCTCAGCGGCCAGGGTCTCCTCCTCCCATGGCTCCGTATGTCCCACTCTTGTCCACAAGGCATAGAGTTTAGATTTTGAAAAATCACAAAGTTGGCCAGGCGCGGTGGCTCAGGCCTGTAATCCCAGCATTTGAGATGCCGAGTCAGGAGGATCACTTGAGGCCAGGAGTTTGACCAGCCTGGCCAACATGGAGAAAACCCGTTTCTACTAAATAAATGAATTAACCGGGCATGGTGGTGCACGCCTGTAATCCCAGCTACTTGGGAGGCTGAGGTAGGAATTACTTGAACCTGGGAGGTTTTTATAAAAATAAAAAATCACAAAATAACAATTGAAGAGGAAAACAAAACTGGCCTTGGGAAGGCGGGTCCAAAGCTGCCACATCTGGGTTGGGACAGGGCCCCGGGAGACGGCGTCTGAGGTCACGGGTACTCACCTCCTGGACTTGTCATCCCCTTGGGCTTTGTGCTCGGCCCTAGCCTTCCTCAGCTCTGCCCTGGCCTCAGCCACCTGCTCCTTCTTCACCTGGATCTGCAGGGAAAGGGTCCAGACAGGGCTGCCCCTCCCTGTCCCCCACCAGCCGCTGCGCCCACACCCTCCCACACCCTCCATGCCCACCTCGGCTGGCTCCCCGGCCTGTGCCGAGGCTCCGGGAAGCGGGGAGGGGTCCCTTGAGGGCTGGGCTGGGGGCTCTCCTAGGAGCTGCTACCTTGGTCTGGAGATTCTGCATCGACTTCTCAAACGTGCTGGAGGTCGCTCGCTGATGGTTGCAGAGAATGGCCACGGCTCGGTTGGCTCGGTTGTAGGATAAGATCTTGGCTGCTATGCTGTCCTCGGCTGAGAGGCACGGGCTGTCAGAAGCAGCACCCATGGGGCAGCCGCCCTCCCTGTCTGCCCTGAGTCGGACTTACTCAACGCGCCACACAGCACAGCCCCTTCCACTCACACAGGCACCCGCTGGGATGGGGAGAGCGAGGGCCGAGGGTCAGTGACCCTCCGAGGTGGCCCCGAGAGCAGGGCCCAGCGTCTTTAACCACAGCAAGGCCTCGGGTGTGGCCACAGCACAGGTAGCACCACCCAGGCCTTCCAAAGCCCTGTAGCAAGGAGGAGGCCCAGCCACCTGACAGGTGAGTCTGCAGGGCCCTGCCTGTCACAAGTCCCCAGCACCTGGTTTCCCTGGCAACATCCCCTCAAGGTACCATGTTGTCTCCATTTTCCAGTCAGGAACGAGATTCAGAGAACGTAAGCACTGGCCCCAGACACCTGCTGGAGCGGCCACTCCTTCACGCCCCTCCTGCACAGCCCACCCAGCTCTGGAAGTGCGTCCGCAGGGGGCCCAGCACCTTTGTTTCCTCTCCCAGGCCCAGCCTCGGCCCCTATGTCCTCACCCAGAATCTCCTGCCTCCCTCGGTGGCGGGAGCATCTCTGCTGGGGCCTCACCTGGATGCCAGCTAGCTCCTTCACATCCCACAGCCCAACGCTGCCCCAGCTCGCAAGGGTGTCCCCAGGGCAGCACAGCACCGGCCTCTGAGGCCCATGGGTGCACACAAAACACAGGCCGAGCGTCAGTGCCCCTGAGTGCCCGGACTCGGTGCCTCCTCCAGGAAGCCCTGCTTGGGGAATGTGGAGGGCACCGGGGTGGGAGGCACCCTCTGGACGAGTCTGTGCGTCTGATCTGCCCGGACATCACGGAGCAGCCCGGACATCACGGAGCAGGGGCAGCACCAAGGGCAGAGGGAGGAGAGACCCTCGCCGAGCTTGGACGGCCTCCCCAGGTTGATGGCAGGGGACTAAGAGCAGAAGCTCTAAGCTCTAAGAGCAGAAGCTGAGGCAGGGGCTGCGGACAGAGGCCCAGAGGTCAGGGTGCTCAGACAGCTGAGGGCGGGAGGGGCAGAACCACCGGAAAGTGCAGAGGCCTCCTGGGCCTTCAAGAAAGAACCCTGAGGAGGAGCTGAGGAACAACCGCCTCAGCAGCAGGGGCTCCCCGCAGGGAGCACATGGCTGGGATGCCTGGGGTCCCGAGGGCCAGCACTTCCCTCCTCCTCCCCAGGACTCCGGCCACCCAGGCCGCCAAGCAGCCAGCCCACAGCCTCAGCCCATTTCCCAAAGAAGCGGCCCCACCCCGAGGCTCACTCAACAAGGGCCAGCAGGGGAGCCCTGCCTGGGGCAGGGGCCACGCTCCCCGGCGTGAGTGTGGGTGTGGGGCCTGCTCACCACGTGTCAGGGCCCGCAGCTGCTCCTGCAGAGTGACGGAGGCGTTGTAGGTCCGGAACACCTTGGCCGTCAGCCCGTCCATCAGCTCGTGGAGGTGTTTGTTCAGGCTGGTCGTCTGGGGACGAAATGGTCTCTATAATTACGTGGTTTTGTGGGGCCGTCCCAGCCTCCCACGGAAAGGAAAGGGCATTTCAGCCGTCGGGTCAGGCCAAACCCTGGGCCTTGCTATGAGAGATGGAGCCAGACTCAGCAGCCACACCCTCTCGCCGGGTCCTGCCGCCGCCCACTGCTGAGGAAACACGAGCCGGCTTACGGTGAGCCTGTCGAAGAGGTCGTCCTGGGGGTCCTTGTTCTTCATAAAGAGCTGTAAGTTCTTGTACACCTGAAGGAGAAAGAAGGAATTTCAGAGGACAGAAGAAACCCGAATCAAGGGAGGGCATGAAGGGCATCTATGCAGAGCCTGGAAGCCCACGGGAGGCTTCCCTGAGGAAGGTGGCATCCTCCCCCGACACGGCCCCTGCCCTCCAATGCGGCCGTCACCGCTAACACATGTACGGGCGGCGTGCTCAGGAGGTGGGTGCAACTCCTGCCCTGCAGTTAGTTCCCCTGGGTGACCGCGGCAGGTGGCCCGGAGTCCCCAGCTCCTTCTTCCATCCATGCCGGATTTCCACCAGGTGACCCCACACCCTTGTAATGTGGGACACTCATCTGACATCACAGGACCTCAGGACCTTTGGGGTGCCCGTGTCCAACCTCCCTCCACCAGTCCCTTTGGGGAGAGGACACTCAATCCTTTCTGACGAGACCAACTCTGCTCCGAGGAAACACCAGCCTGCGCCTGCACCTGCCTGCCCTCCCCTTGGTTTCACCTGCTGGTCCTCCCTGAGCGCTGGGCATCGGCTCCAGCGCGGAGGTTGCTGTGGCGTGTGCACTGCTCTCTCCAGCACCGGCATGGCAGCCCTCCCTCACCAGACACAGGCAGGAGGCCCCACACCCCCAGCCGACCCCCTTACCATCCTTGTACCACAGCTGATGAACCCCATTCGACAAACCCACAGGCACCGGGACACGGCGGGAAGCCCCGGCCCACAGCTCCCGACCTCCGGCTTCTTCCCTCATCCTCCTCCACACGTTTGGTTTCATACCGCTGATCCTAATGAGGCTTTACGTCCCGCCTTTTCTTTAGGCCACACGCATTCCATTACCGAGTGCTCCCCTCAACAGCACTGTAAATGGCTGGCTAGTCCTGTCTGGACGGAGTGCGACTCCCCGTCCCGGCCTGCACCGCGGCCGACGCTTCACCGTGGCAGGGGCACTGCAGTGAGCGCCCCCTCGCCTCTTCCTTTTGTGTGTTGGCTTTTGTCTCCTACCTCCAATTAACTCATCCCTTAGGACTGACTTCCCGACCAGACTGCCTGAGGCCTGGCCCTGCCAGGGACTCCTGTTTCTCTGCTGCCATTTCTGTTTTTGAACGGCTCCACCCCATCCCATAGTGGGGTCACATTACTTTTTTGTTGTTTAATTTTTGGAGACTAGGTCTGGCTCTGTCACCTGGTCTGGCGTGCAGTGGCACGATCATAGCTCATTGCAGTCTCCAACTCCTGGGCTCCAGCAATCCTCTCACCTAGCCCTCCCAAGGTGTCTGGACTACAGGCATGGGCCTTGCGCCCGGCCTGAGTCACATTTGTGCTTTTGAGGTGCAGGGAGGTCGTGCGTGGATCTGTCCAACGTCACTGCGATGTGGTGCCCACCCAGAGAGGGGATACCATCACTCTTCAGGACAGCCATTCAAAGGTGAGGATGCTCCCCAAATTCCAATCTTGCTTCAAGCCAGTCTGGAGACCAGAGATTTACCCAGCCCTTCCCGACCGCACTCATACCTCTGGGCATCGATGCTAGTGGAGCGAGGGGCTGTGGGGATGGTGGGCAGCCACAGGCTTAAGTCCCGCCCATAGCCCCTGCAGCAGAGGAAAGCGGGCATGGTGGCAGCCCCTCCCAGGTGCACTGGCGTGAAAGTGTCCCCCAAATTCGTGTCCTCACCAGAACCTCAGAATGTACCTTTTTTTATTTTTTTAAGACAGAGTCTCAGCCAGCCACAGTGGCTCACGCCTGTAATCCCAGCACTTTGGGAGGTTAAGGCGGGTGGATCACAAGGTCAAGAGTTCAACACCAGCCTGGCCAACATGGTGAAATCCTGTCTCTACTAAGAATACAAAAATTAGCCAAGCATGGTGGCGGCGCCTGTAGTCCCAGCTACTCGGGCAGGAGAATGGCTTTAACCCAGGAGGTGGAGGTTGCAGCGAGCTGAGATCACACCACTGCACTCTAGCCTGGGCAACAGCACGAGACTCTGTCTCAAAAAAAAAAAAAAAAAAAGGGTCTCATTTTGTCACCCAGGCAGGAGTGCAGTGGAGTGATCAAGGCTCACCACAGCCTCAACCTCCCAGGCTCAAGCAATCCTCCCCCACCTCAGCCTCTGGAGTAACTGGGACCACAAGCATGCACCATCACGTGCAGCTAATTTTTATTTATTTATTTTGAGACAGAGTCTTGCTGTCGCCCAGGCTGGAGTGCAATGGCACGATCTCAGTTCACTGCAAGCTCTGCCTCCCGGGTTCACGCTATTCTCCTGCCTCAGCCTCCCGAGCAGTTGGGACTACAGGCTCCTGACACCACGCCCAGCTAATTTATTGTATTTTTAGTAGAGACAGGGTTTCACCATGTTGACCAGGAGGGTCTCGATCTCCTGACCTTGTGATCTGCCCACCTCGGCCTCCCAAAGTGCTGGGATTACCAGCGTGAGCCACCGTGCCCAGCTGTTTTTTTAATTATTATTTTAGAGACAGGGTCTCATTATGTTGCCCAGGTGGTCTCAAACTCCTGGGCTCAAGTGATCCTCCCCCCTCAGCCTCCCACAGCACTGGAATTACAGGAGTGCACCACCATGCCAGGCCAGAACGTGACCTTATTTAAAAATAGAGTCTTTAGAGACTGTTACGACGAACACATAGAAAGAGTGGGGTGGGCCCTAACTCCAATACGACAGCGTCCTTGTGAGAAGACACAGAGGCAGAGACGCAGCGAGAGGCAGCCTCAGACCAAGGACACCCAGGATCCGCGGTCCCACCGGATGCTGGGAAGGCAGGAGGATCCTCCTCGAGTGTGGGTAGAGTGCGGCTCTGCCAGCACCTTGACTCGGACTCTGGCCCCCAGGACTGAGCGACAATAAATGTCTGTTGTTAAACCACTGGGTCTGCACTGTCTTCCTCCAGCAGCCCTGGGAGATGCTCCAGCCGGGGGGCAGGAGCCAAAGCTGGTGTGACAGAGGCACCCTGCTCAGCCCCCGACCAGCTCCCTTGTGACCCCTTGGGTCTACCATGGGGCATAGCCTCTCCTTCACCCTCACCCTCATCAGCCCCAGCACAGCGGGCCTCACCCAGCAGACAGGACGTGGCAAATGGGCCACAGACCCCACGGCAGCTCTGGCACAACCCCAAAAACATCCAGAGCAAATAGGTGTCACGTAGGGAGGAGCAGCCGGCCGCGAGGGCACTTACAGGCTTCTCCACCGGGACTCGGTTGTAGTAGCGGATGGAGTCCTTCCCCAGGAAGTCAAATTCCACCACGTGCTGGCAGCCGTCGGCCTCCGGGTGCAGCTGGACGTGCTCCACGCGGAGAGAACAGCAGCCCACGGTGTCGGCCGCCTCACCGTCCTTCTCATTTCCCGCTCTCAGCGCCAGCTATTAGGTGGGGAACAAAGTGGGTGGTGCATGCACATGCACGCCACACGCAGGCACGCCACACGCAGGCACGCCACACGCATTCACGCCACACGCAGGCACGCCACACACATTCACGCCACACACATGCACGCCACACACATGCACGCCACACACAGGCACGCCACACACAGGCACGCCACACGCATGCACGCCACAAGGCACGCCACACACGTGCACGCCACATGCATGCACACCACACGCGTGCACGCCACACGCATGCACGCCACACACAGGCACGCCACACGCATGCACACCACACACATGCACACCACACACACAGACATGCCACACACACGTGCACATACACCACACAATGCACATGCACACCCTACACACATTCACACCCACACACGTGCACACGCACACACACCCCCATCAGACTGCAGTTCCACCCCACACACAGGCCCACATCGCCACACTGTGCCATCCAACTGGGTGTCCTCGCCAGGAGAGCCAGGATGAGGAGCCCCAGGAGGCGAGAAGGCCGCGTACCTTATCGATGAAATACAGGGCCACCGCCCGCTGTCTCGTCTTCATTTCCTGAGACTTCCAATCAGCCCGGTACTGGGAGCGGATCTCGTCCACAAATCCCCGCAGGCGTCGAGCTGTTTCAAACTTCTGCCAAGCTTTCTCCCCCTAAATGAAAAAAATAACAGGAAAGAAAACATTCGTATTCCTGTTAAATAATGGAGGAGGCTGTCAACTCTCCCTGCCCCAAACCTCGTGCTTCTCCACTCGATGGTGGAGTGGTCAGGGGCTGGGGCAGCAAATCCAGCTGGGTGATGCTGGCAGTGAGCACCCACGTCCACTCCTGGCTTTGGGGCTTGTGGCTGCTGGCACAGCATGACCTCAGCGCGGGCTGGCCGACTCCCAGCCCATCTCAGAAGCCTCTGCCACATACCTCCCTGCCAGCGTCCTAAGGGAGACCTCCCGGGGAGGAAACGCCCTGCTGAGCCCCGCGCTCACCTTCAGCTTCGAGCAAGGGTTCAGCATGACGTACTTGATGGAGTTCTGAATGCTCTCGGTCCACGCTGCCAGCCACATGACAGTGTTATCAGAGCGCACCTCCTTCCACTGGTGCCCCGCCGGTGGCTTGGGGATCGAGTCCCTGCAGCAGAACAATGACACAAACATAACTTGGAGACCTTATTCTCTGGAATGCAAGCAAAAGGAGCTGCTCTGCTCAACCATCCCACTTGGTGGCCATGGTAGTGGCATGGCTCCTGACCGAGTCTGGCATCAGAGGTGGCCTGCCTGGCAGCTCAGACAAAAGCAGCCGCTCAATCTGCGCTCTGCACACACAGGAAGGCCACGGTGCACCAGGAGGCTGGGCGGCCACCCAAGCAAGGGATCGCTCTGTTCAAACCTCTCAGCACCAACTGGGATGAAGAGTGCCCTGCTCCACACAGCCTGGCCACTGGAGGTCCTGCAGGCAGGGTCCCTACTCCACACTGCGGTCACACGGTACAACAGGCGACCCAGCAGTCCCCTCTCCACCACTTGGAATGTCCCTCCAACAAGTTCAAAACACCTAATGCTACTGGGCCATCCAGATGGTGTGGGATATGAAAACCACACGGGGGTGTCCTTGGCAGGAGAAAGTCTCAGCCACAGCAAGGCGAGGACTTCTGACCCCGTGGTAAGCACCCTGGGAGGGCCGCCCTTGCCCGGCCACACCCACAGGCTGAGCTCCACAGGAATGGTGTGGGGGTCACCAGCCACACGTTTCTCAGTGTGCCTCCCTCTCCCAGGAGGTGAAGAAAAGCCAGACTCACCCAGGTGGCAGGGATCCAGCACCTGCCTGCTGCCCGCCCGGCCACGTACCTGCTGCAGTTGATGACCACATCCTCTGGCATGACCCTCCTCTTCAACATCCCCATCTTGGGATGGTCGCCACGGCCACGGAACAAGCCGGGCGGCTCAGTCTTGAAATTGCCTATTTTTTCTCGGTGACCATCTAAAATACAGTAGCCGAACTCTTGCTGAAGTTTTTCGGCCTCTTCTTTTAGTTTCTGAGTTAATAAAACAGTCAGTAGACGTTACCAGTGAAGAGAAGAGGACAGGCCTCAGTCCCTTGTTGCTCACCTGGGACCACCCTGCTCTGGCTAACTCAGCTGGGCCCTCAAAGCCCTTCACAATCCATGGAGGTCGCAGGGGCAAGGGACAGTGCAGGTGGGCACACAGGGGGCACCAGGAGCCACGGCCCAACCACCCCATGGTCTGGACTCCCCGGCCCCTGCGCAGGCTTCGGCTGTTTTAGGCCTGAGCAGTAAAGCCAGGGGGAGGGAGCGTGGCTGCCCGCCATGGAGGAGGAGGGCTAAGGGAATCCCTGAGAAGGCCACATGGAGATCACAGCACGGCAGGTTCCTGTTAGATGTAGGGAGACGCATGGCACAGAACAGCGAGAAGCCGACTGGCCTGCACAAGCCCCGCCCTCAGCCCACAACCCGTCTGGGAACCCACCCTTTATCAATGATGGTAAATCACTCATCCATTTCAAACTGGCTTTACTCTCAAATGTGCTCTGGGGAAGCGGAACGACACTTCAGCACACGCAGGGGCACTAAGGCTGCCGAGCCAAGAGCAGCTTTGTGAGAAGGGGCTTCTCTAAGGCCACAGGCCTTTCTCAGCCTTTGGGCCAGGCTGGCCTCTCATTCCCAGGGGCCACTTTGGGTCACACAACGCTCGAGTCAGCCCAACCTGCTTCTCCTCCCTGGTCAGCACTTTCCGGGCTGCGGCCTTGTCCACAAAGTATCTGTGGATCTCCGTGAAGTCACACTTGTCCAGGCTCTTGATGACTTCTCTCTCTTCCACTGTCATTTCCTGCACAAACCACAGACACGCACTCACCATGTCTGACGGAGGCGTGCGTGCGACGGGCAGAACCTGTGCAGGCCTGCGGTCCCGTGAACAGGGCCTCTCCCCGCAGACCCCACAGTTAGAGCTGGGTCTGTTGTTGCAGGGGTGGAGTGGGGTGGAGCAGCCGAGGGCACAGTTCTCCAAAAGCAACTTCACAACAAGTCAGGAGTAAAACTGGCTAAAACCTTTGACTCAGTAATTCCACTTTGAGATCCATCCTAAGTAAACTCTCCGGTATGAAAACGAGCATGACGATGGCACTAAGGGCAACAGCAGAAACGCCATGACCGGACAGAGCGGGATAAACGATGGGGAGCTCATTTGGTGAACGTGATGGGATTCAGGAGGCCAAAGTCTCAGTCCATACGTGCTGCTGCAACGAAATCCCGGGGACGGGTCAGTGATAAACCACAGTCACAGCTCTGGGGGCTGGAAGGCTGGGATCAGGGCCCCGGCATTTGATGTCTGTGGAGGACCCAGTCCCTGCTTCTGAGAGGGTGCCCTGAAGGCTGTCCTCACGCAGTGGAGTGGGGACAGAAGGACGGAAGGGGCCCAGCTAATTCCACCCAGCCCTGCCCTAAGGCCCTAAATTAATCCTAAGGGCTGCAGCAAGGCAGTGTCCTCACAGCCCAATCAGCTCCTGAAGGCCCTACCTCTGTCCTGTGGCGCTGGGGATTCAGTTTCAAGGTGAATTTTGGAAACCACAGAAGAAAACAGTTTGATGATGATCTACCCGTGTGGAGACTAAACAGGATAAAATACCCAGTGGGGAAAACATTACACGCACACTGATCACACTCACACGACAACCAGTGCCCAGGAGAAGCCAGGACACGGAACAGGAACAGGAGACGCTGACCTGAGGGAGAGCCGCAGGTCACAGGCAACTGTTTCTCCTCTCATTTCCTACACGACAAAAACTCTGTACAGCCCATGGCCAAAAGCCCAGGCTTGCGGGCACCAGCTCACGGTCCCAGTCCAGGCTCGGCCACGCAGGCGTGGGAGACCTCAGGAGCTGCTGCTAAACCGTGTCTCACTGTGGGATGGGGAAGACCCGCCTCTGCCGAGGAGCTCAGGTGCGACACCATCTGTGCCGGACGGAGCCCTGCTCGGCCACAACCGCGGGCTCAGGGTCTGTCCCTGTGTCTCCCGGGGCCCTCGGATCTACCGCCCATTCCAGTTCTGCTGCCTTGCGACGCTGCCTCCCTTCCTAGCTCTGCTAGTGACTAGAAGTGCTGACCGGGAGGGGAGTGAGGACACCGGGCAGCTGGGCCACCTCACCAAGCTGTGGTGACAGGCAGAGGGGTGGCATCAGGACAGAGGAAGAGGGTCCAGAAGCAGGGCCCACACAGGGCACAAGGAAGCACAGGCTCCAGCAGCTGGCTCGGGGCAGTCAGACACCCACATGCAAAGCACGAGCCTCGGCCTCTACCCCACACAGTAACCAAAATTAACTCAGAGTTCCACCTAAACTAAGCCGACCTCAATGGAAACCTAAAACCAAGACTTCTGGGAAAAACATAGGAGGAAATCTTTGTGCTGCTGAATTAAGCATATTTCTTAGACAAAACAACAAAAGCACAACCTGTGACAAAACATGATACACGGGACCTAGTCAGTATTCCAAACTCCTGACCTTCCAAAGACATTGTTAAGAGAATGCAAATATAAACTACAAACACCACGAAAAAGTTTTACAAATCCTATTTCTGATAATGGACTTAAAACAGGACACAAAAGTACTCACCATAAAAGAGGCTGATAAACTCAATAACTAAGTTAACATTTTCTGCTTGGAGACCTCACTGAGAAACGAAAAGGCAAAGTCTGGGAGATGATATCACAGCACGTGCAACTGGCAGAGAAGCTGTATCCAGAATGCATTTTCAGAACTCCGATAAATTAGCGAGGAATATGCAAGCAACTCAATTTTTTAAACAGACAGAAGTTCACAAACGAAAATACTGAAATGACACATCGGTACACCAAAAGATGCTTAATATCACTTCTCATTAGGGAAACGCAAACCATACCCACGGTGAGGTGTCACCTCGTGCCCACTAGAGAGGCACCTCACACCCGTGGCAGGCTGTGGACAGTTCAGCCTGGCGTTTCCAGTAAGCTGGACACACATGTAGCCCGTGACCCAACAACTTCACCCCTAAGTCCTGTGGGAATGTTCGTGGCAGCTTTACACACGCAAAGGCCAAAAACAGGAATTAATCAAACACCCACGAACAGGGAAATGGACTAGCACGAGTCACACGACGCAGGAAACGGGACCTGGCCAGAGCCAGGCAGAAGCCGTGGGACAGCAAGTCGGGGCGAGTCTTGCAGGTGTGGTGCCGACAGAAACCCTGCAGGGCACAAAGCCCATGGCACACACATGAAACCAGTCAGGCCATGGGCGAAGGGCAGTCACCTTGAAAATGAGCAAGGAAAAAACCTTGAGGGAGCACCCTCCCCTCCAAAGAGCTTCTCACCAAACCTGTCTTCCCGGGGGCTGGGAAATGGCAGTGGCCCCCTCCACTCTCCCTCTTACATGCCAGACCCCTGTCCTTTCAGCGGTCCATGGAGTCAGGCTACCACCAATCCGGCTCCACACCCACGGCCCGCCTGAGAAGGGAAAGGTCTGAGGTGCACTAGGCCGGGCACGCTGGCACCGCCTATGGTCCCAGCTACTCAGGAGGCCGAGACAGGAGGATGGCTTGAGCCCAGGAGCTCGAAGCGAGTGGCCATGCAGCGGCACCGGGAACTTGCAAGGGGCGTCCAGAGGCGGCACTGCAGAACCTCAGGGGCCTGGCCAGCCAGGTCCAGGACAGCTGTGGCGGCCACCCAGGGTACTTACCTTTCGCCAGTCATTAAAGAAGTTCTTCCGGAAAACCTCCTTTGTTGTGTATTCATGATCCAACATCCTCCCATAAAAAGTGGCCACCTCCTCCGCTTTCACGCTCAATCTCATGGGCTTTCCTGCAGGCATCAAAAGACACATCACATGAGAGAACGGCCACAGGCTTGGCCTCCAGCTGACATGACTTCATTGCTTTAAACTACGCTTTCGTGCGTACTATGCCAAGAGCAAGAAGCTAGGCCTTATTCCGTAAGTTCAGCAGCATGTTCTACATGACAAACGACAATCACCCTGCGTGGAGGTGACGACCACAGTGATCTTGGAGTGGGTGGTGAAAACGCTGCAGATTTCAGGTGCTACTGATTTCTTCTCCTTTAGCACTTTACTTTGCTACTACATTTACATTACATGAAAATGGAACATGTACAATTTTAAAACACACCAATCTCTACAAAATTACGGAAGCAAAATAAAAGTTAACGCTTCAAAGCAGAAAACGGAATAACTGTAAGTGTAACCTTGTAAAACTCTGCCAGCCTCTGTCCCACCAGTCCCTGCGTTTTCTTCTAAGATCGGTATGGTTTAGAGATGCAGGGGGTGAGCTGGGGCCAGGTGAGCAGAGCGAGAGGCTCCTGGTGGGAATGAGGGTGTTCACCAGGAATTCTTCCAACTGCGTGTCTGAAAAGTTTTCATAAGAAAATTTTAGAGAAATAAAGGCATAATCATTTGGTAACAAGGAAGAAGGTATTCCTGATAACTAGCCTCTCAGGACAGAGGACGAGAGGCCCAGAGGCCAGCAGCACAGGCCCGAGGGGCTCAGTTCCTGCTGCCCCTCTGTGGAGGCTCGGCCCCACTGGGCCCCACGTGACACCACTGCTCCCCGGACTGCCTGCCATGGCCCTGCACGGGTAGTCCTCGCCCGCCACATCCCTCCTGGCCAGGGAGATCCTGCAGGGCCGCTCTGGGGCGGGCGAGGCGGCCGCTACACTGGGCCAGGGGCACAGCGCGAGACGCTCAGTAAGGCCCCGTGGCCTCCTGTGGGCAGCCCCCACAGACACAGCTAGAACCTCTGTCCCTGTGGAATCTCCAGTCCAGCTTCGGAGAAACAGGCTATGAACAAAAAATGGCATCAAAGCAGCTCAGCGAACTCAGGTGTGCCTGTGACCCGGCAGGGGGCCCACGGGAGGGCTGGCGGGAGGGGCACAGCACAGCGTGGGGGCCCGCCCTGGGGGAGAAGAGGTTTGCTTTTCTTAGAAGGATGCCTTCTAGCAGAGATGAAGAAAATGGGCTGAAGCAGCTAAAATCAGCAGCACAAGAGCCAAGCCGAAGCTCCTCGGCCCTGGGGCAGACAGCAGGGCTCAAGGGCAGGAGGGGTGGGTCCTGCACTGGGCCCTGCTGACCCAGAGCCCCCGAGGTCCCGCCTCTGAGGGTGGCTCAGCGCTCATGTGGATCACGAGCTCCGCTTCTTGCTGAGAATCACAAGCTGGGATCAAGTGACCATTCTGTGATCCACAGGCGTACACGCAGTGCACATACTGTGTATACTCAGAACACACAGGGAACACAGTGGTGCAGGGGAGGGAGGGAGGGTGGGCCTTGCCCAGCGGGTCCTGGACACAACAGGCACAGCCAGTACAGGCTCAGCAGGAAAGGCAGGGACAGGAGCCCCTGAGCTGCTGCCCTCCAAGCACGGGTCAGTCGGTCAGCAGCCCCCACGCATCACTTGCAAGAAGGGGGCACGGAGCGCTCATAGCCAGAAGCCTGCAGCGGGGCTGAGGGAGCGAGCCAGATGCCCACTGGGAGCCCACGCCCAGGGAGCCAAGCACAGGCCGGGGAGGAGCCGCTCCCTGCGTCCTCACCGTCATAGAAGAAACACACTCCATTGGGAAGGGGCTCGTATGGGGGTGCGAAGTACGGGCCCTTGTGCTCCAGCTGTCTCCACTTCACCCTGTCTTCGCGCTTCTCCTCCTCCCACCTAAAGATGGAGACAGCACGTGTCACTCTCCTGGGCCAGGCCCGGTGTGAGCCTCTTCCCCCCTCCCATGGTGGCTCCTCCCTGTGGCTCCCAGCAGGGGGGTCGTGTGGCCTCCACCTCACGGGGGGAGGAAAACAAGGCCTGCAGAGGGAGGCAACCCCCCCTGACCTGAGCCCCGTGCCTGTGCACCCGCCCATGCCCCACCCACAGCGGCCCATGCGCTGCTGACCTCAGGCCCCTGCCTGTGCACCCGCCCGTGCCCCACCCACAGCGGCCCATGCGCTGCTGAGTCACGGATCCCACCAAGCCCGGATCCCACCAAGCCCGGCTAAGCGGGGAAGGGCAAGGCAACGTGCCTCTCCCAGGCTCTAGGGCCTCTCCCCAGATGGGTCCCTTCAGAGCCGCTCTAGAATCCTCCGGAACCTCTCCATGGGACCGTTTCATTAGCTAAATAAAGGACCTGGCTGCTTACGAGACAGCCCTGCCTCCCAGGAGCTGGATGGAGGGGGCCAGCAGTGCAGCCAGTGGAGAGGCACCACAGCAGGGCGCAGGACAGCCACCCACAGAAGTTCGGGCAGGGTGGAGGAGGCCGGGCAGGGAGGGGAGGCCCTGAAGCCAGACGCCTCAGGGGTTTTCAGGGAAGGGTTCCTGTTGGGCATGGGGGAGGGCTTGCAATGCACTAACACAATGAGGCTCCACAGGGCTCCCTGCCAAGGTCCCCCTTCCCAGGGCATCCCGGCCTGACAAGCTCAGCTCTGGAGGTTGGGGGCGGAGGACGGGGACACAGCCAGCATGGTGGCTACAGCCCATCCTAACTCTCCAGGCCAGTCATTGTCTATCCATTGAGGCTCCAGCCAAGCCCAAGCCCAAGCCCGCCCTGAGCCAGCCCTGAGCCAGCACTGCCTCGTGCTCAACTGAACCCAGGGCTCAACTGAACCCAGACACTGAGAGGGGCCTGGGAGGAGAGGAGCGAGACGGGGCATGGCTGGCAGGCAGTGGGCAGGCTCAGTCAGCAGGGCTGAGGAAAGAGTGAGCCCAGCATCTAGGATGGCCAGTGCAAAGGCCTCAGTGGGAGAGGCTTTGGTGGGAGGGTGGGAGCGCCATCAGGATGGGGGAGAGTGAGATGGACACACCTTCTGAGCCTCCCCCAGACGCACAAGGACAGAAGGTTCCAGATCACACCCCCACCTGCCAGAGCCAGGAGACCCGCACGTGACCCCAGCCAGGTAGTGCTGTCAGGGGCCTGGTGGGCCTGTTCGGCTGGGATGAGTGTCCTCAGAGCAACAGGAAGTCTCTGAAGGGTCTGAGAGAGGAAAGCATGTGCCACTGACATTTCTGAAAGGGCCTTTCTGGCTGTCTCTGCAGAGGAGGGAATGGACAGGGTTAGAAGAGCCAGAGGCAGAGGTGATAAAGTAGGGAGAAGTTAACCGGCTCAAGAACCTTCCAGGGTGGAGCCCAGCACGGTAGCTCACGCCTGTAATCCCAGCACTTTGGGAGGCTGAGGCAGGCTCAGGAGCTCAAGGCCAGCCTGGCCAACATGGTGAAAGTACAAAAAGCTAGCTGGCAGATACTGCAGGCAGCTGGAGTCTGGGGGAAGAGTCGGGGGAAGGGGGGTTCTGCTGACTCTGCAGAGCTTTTCCATGTCAGGTGAGACCAGCCTCACCCTTCTTACAGGTTTTAGGAGTTCAAGAGAGCCCAGCAGCCCTAATACAGCATGTCTAGGGTGGGGCTGATAGGAGGCGGCATCGCTAAGTACCCTGAAGAATGAAACCTAGACCTCGCCCTCTTAACCTAGACAACGCCTTCTTAGAGAATCAGGGTGTGAGAAAATGTGAAACCACAGGTATCTCAGAACTGACTGATAGGAGCCGGGCGTGGTGGCTCAAGCCTGTGATCCCAGCACTTTGGGAGGTTGAGGTCGGTGGATCACTTGAGGCTAGGAGTTCGAGATCTGCATGGCTAACATGGCGAAACCCCATCTCTACTAAAAATACAAAAATTAGCTAGATGTGGTGGCTGGCGCCTATAATCCTAGCTACTCAGGAGGCTGAGGCAGGAGAATCACTTGAACCCAGGAGGTAGAGGCTGCAGTGAGCTGAAATTGCGCCACTGCACTCCAGCCTGGGTGACAGGGCAAGTCTCAAGAAATAATAATAATAATAAAAATAAAGAACTGACTGACAGTAACACAAAGCCTCTAGGGTAATCACACCATCAGTCTCATTTCACAGATGAAGACACTGAGTTGAAACAACTTGCAGGCCAGCAGCCAGGCAGGGCTGCAGTGCCGGGTGTGCTCAAGCCCAACTGAGCGTTGCACGTTGTGCACGTTGTAGTGACATTCTTTCACCCCTGCAGAGACCCGCGTACCCAGCACCACCATCAGACGCAAGCTGGCTTTCAAAGGGAGACCTTGCTCCAAACCCACCTTTCCACCTGGGTGACTGCAGCCCAGCAGCACTTTTTGGAAAGCACCTACCTGCCTGTGCACCCTCAGAGAGATGCGCCTCAGTGCAGGGCCCACAGCCAGCCCAGCTCCAGGGCAGGCCAGAACTCCCTCCTCCCAAGACGCCCTCCCCCATCTGGGCTCTCTTGGGTCCCAAGATCCTGGAGGCAGACAGGACATTTCTGCGGCATGGCCTTGGGCAGCTGTGCAGGCCCTCAGCTGTGAACGGATATGGTGACAGCGCACCACCAGGCCACAGAGACACACCACGCTGGAAGCACCAAGTGAATGACGGTGAACCCACTGGCGGAAACTCCTGCAGGATCTCCACGCACCAGTGAGGCTGTCAACTCTCCAGCTCTTCCGAAACCTCCAGCATTTCGTGCGCAGAGACCCAACCCCATGCGGCTACCCCAGTATGCGCAGGCAGGGCTTCTCACATGTCCCCCAGGAAAGCGCCTGGGACCACGAACGGCCACCAGGGCCACTGGATCCATGCGGCGTGTGCCTGGTGATGCAGATACGACAGTGAGTGCCCGCGGTCATGCAGAATCGTCCTGGAGACAACCCGGGAACCGACTCCAGGAAAGGGCGGGTCTCAAAAGACCAGGCACAGCAACAGAAGGTTTTTATAAAGTACCTGACCAAACCCTACAGTGCTGAGGCCCAGGCACAGCTACACAAATGAAACCGCAAGCCAAAAAAAGGGGGGAGATTTCCCCAAACAGGGTTGGTGGGCTGGTGCCTGGGGAAGGAGGGGTGACGTCACGGGGGGCCTGCACACCCCGGGCAGGAGGCGGGCCGCTCACACCGCGGCAGGCATGCTCTCCCGGCCTGATTTTTGGGAAAACCGGAAGCAGGGCAAGGCCGTCCCACGAGGCCTGTCACTCCCCTTTCTGGACCTAACCCAGCCCGGTGCTCAGGGCCCTCGCCGCCTGCTCAGTGGGCCGCCTTACCTGGTTCCACTGCCCTTCTGCGTCCTGCGCGAGCCCGGGACGCCCCGGGAGGCCGGGCGGCGGGGGACCTCCCCGAGCAGCGTCAGAGCCGCCCGGAGCCGCAGCAGCCGCACCACGCGCATCTGCCGGCCTCCGGGAAAGGGCGACAAGCTGGGCCCCGCCCCAGCGGCCCGCCCCGCCCCGCCCCCAGCAGCCAGCCCCGCCCCGCCCCGCCTCCGGCCGCGGCCTCCGCCCCCAGCAGCGCTCATTCCGAGGCTGTGCGGTCTAAGCCTGCACCGGGCTGCGGCAGCGGGGCCACCGACTGTCCTGCCGGCCTCCCCCTGGTCTCCCTGCCTTCGTGGTCCAGCGCCCTTTCACGCTGGGGCGGGGCCCTAGATCCAAACCCAGTCCCACTGACCTCTGCAGCACAGGGCTGGCTGTCAGGGTGCCCCACAGGTCACACAGGCCAGTGAGCTCCTGCCCAGGGCTGGCACACAGCTCTCTCCCAGAGCCTCCGAGGGCAGGGGCACCTGGCAGGTCCTTCCTAAGCACATGCTCTGCTGCTGGGGAGAAGGGACCTCACAGGCTCAGATGGCCCCTACCTCATCCCCTACAAACAGCAGCACTTCCAGGATGCAGAAACCGGCAGAAGCGCCTGCTATCCAGCCCACAGCAGCCCCTCAGAGGTGGTGCCTCTGGACAAAGGTCACTGCAAGTCCTGCGAAATCATCACTGCCAACCAGCCTCTCACTCCCAAGGAGACCAGAGACCGGGCACAGCTGGAGCCTCCCTCCTGCACTCAGTCCTCAGCATGACCCCTGACCCTGGCCAGGGTTTAACCCCAGTGTCTTCACTGGGGAGCATGGCCAAGGGCAAAACCTCTAGACCAGCACTTGGCAGTGGGCCCTGAGCCACAACAGGCCACACCGCTCACCTCCGGCAGCACTACAGCCTTGTTCTTCCCGGTAAAACCCAGACACCAGGACCGTGGGAAGCAGATGAATTCACATGCATCCCGCACTTTCGCTGTGACCGTTGGGAAAGCAGTGGACACAGGCAGGAAGGGAGCCTGGGCTGCCACCGCACGCCCTCAGCGACCCTCCCCTGCCACCAGCTGACTCAGTGTCCATGTCATCTAGCTGCTGGAAACCACGGGCAGAGGCCGAGGACTGCACTCGCTGGCTCTCAGGGCCCAGGCAGACCTGGTAGGTGTCCCATCATTTCAGAACGAGCAGTTCAGCAGCTGAAGGTACACACACACCAGGACACAGCAGCTGACTCTCCGGGTGGGCCACCTCCTCCCAGGGGCTGCGGAACAGCGACGCATTATTTTTTCAGACAACCCTTTCTACAACCCAGAACAGGGCCTTAGCCCAGGCCCACTATTCCTTCAACAAAATCCTGAAGTCAGTGTGTTTTCCAATTCAGGTTTCTAAGGGTTTTTGGTTTATTGTTTTTTACTTTTTGTGGAGATGGGGTCTCCCTATGTTGCCCCGGCTGGTCTTGAACTCTTGGGCTCAAGTACCTTGGCCTCCCAAAGCGCTGGGATTTCAGGTGTGAGCCACCATGCCCAGTTGATTCCTCAGGTTTTGGTTTTTTTTTTTGTTGTTTTTTTTTTTTTGAGACGGAGTCTTGCTCTGTCCCCCAGGCTGGAGTGCAGTGGCGCGATCTCAGCTCACTGCAAGCTCCGCCTCCTGGGTTTACGCCATTCTCCTGCCTCAGCCTCCCGAGTAGCTGGGACTACAGGCGCCCGCCACCTCGCCCGGCTACTTTTTTGTGTTTTTAGTAGAGACGGGGTTTCACCGTGTTAGCCAGGATGGTCTCGATCTCCTGACCTTGTGATCCGCCCGCCTCGGCCTCCCAAAGTGCTGGGATTACAGGCTTGAGCCACCGCGCCCGGCCGATTCCTCAGGTTTTGTAAGAGGGAGTGTGGCAGGACAAAAACCCTAAGATTTCTCAATAGATGCAGAAAAAGCACCAGACAAATCCAGCACCATTTCATGATAAACAGAATGGAAAACCCACTCAATAACAGAACAGAAGGAAACCTAACCTGAAAAGCGGCATCTACAAAACCCCGCAGCTAACCTCATATGCAAGAAGAAAGACTGGACGCTCCCCCTGAAATCAAGAATAAGACGAGGATGTCCACTCTCACCACTGCCACTCAACACGGTACCAGAGGCTCTCACCGAGCAAACAGGCAAGCAGATGAAATAAGACACCCAGATCAGAAAGAAAGAAGTAAATCATCTCTTTTTGCAGGTGTCATAATCTTGTATATAGAAAATCCCACAGAATCCACAAAAATTGGCTGAGCAGCATAGCTCATGCCTGTAATCCAAGCACTTTGGGAGGTCGAAGCACGTGGATCACTTGAGTCCAGGAGTTCAAGACCAGCCTGAGCAACATAGTGAGACCCTATCTCTATAGAAAATAAAATTTTAAAAAAGAATCCACAAAAACTATTAGAGCTAATAGACAAATTCAGCACAATTGTAGGGTACAAGATCAATATGCAAACATCAGTTGTATTTCTAACCAGGAGCCATGCGCAAACTGAAAATGAAATTAAGAAAATAATTTACAATAGCATCAAAAAATAAAATATTGCACAATAAATTTAACAAAGGAAGTATCAAGCTTATACTCTGAAAACTGTAAAACATTGGCCAAAGAAATTAAAGACAGCCTAAATAAATAAGCAGCCATCCCGTGTTCATGGACCAGATGATTTCATAAGGTTAAGACAGCAATACTCGCCAAACAGATCCAAAAACTCAATACAATCCCCATCAAAATTCCTGAAAACTCAATGTAATCCCCATCAAAATTCCAGCTGGCGTTTTTGCAGAAATGGACAACCTGATCCTAAAATTCACAGGGAAATACAAGGGACCCAGAATAGCCAAAACAATATTTGAAAAAGAATAACAAAGTTGCTGATCTCAAAACTTCAAAACTGGCCTGGGCAACACAGCAAGACCCCATCTGTACTAAAGATTGTTAAATTAGCCAGGCATGATGGTGTGTGCCTGTAGAAAGGGAGGAGACCATCTCTCATATTGTCTTCTGCCTAATTTTTGCCTCAAAGAAAAGAAAAAGTAGGAGTTAAAGAAAAGGCAGAAGTGAAATTCAAAAGTCAGCCCAGCGCCACACCCCAGGCCTGGTAGTTAAAGATCGACCCCTGACCTAATCACTTAAGTTTTCTATCGATTCCAGACACTGTATGAGGAAGCATTGTGTAACTCCCTGTTTGGTTCTGTTTTGATCACCAGTGCATGCAGCCCCAGTCACGCAGCCCCTGCGTGCACAACGTATCACGGCCCTTTCATGTGGACACCTTACAGTTGTAAGTCCCTAAAAGGCACAGGAATCTTGACTTTGGGGAGCTCGGATCTTGAGACACGATTCTACCGATGTTCCCAGCTGATTAAAGCCTCTTCCTTCCTAAAACTGGTGTCCGAGAGGTTTTGTCTGCGACCTGTCCTGCTACAGTAGTCCCAGCTACTCGGGGGGCTGAGCGAGAGGACTGCTTGGACCCAAGCGTTCAAGACTGCCGTGAGCTATGATCAGGCTACTGCACTCCAGCCTGAACCATCTCTTAAAACAAATGTTTTTTGGCCGGGCTTGGTGGCTCATGCCTGTAATCTCAGCACTTTGGGAGGCCAAGGCGGGCGGATCACCTGAGGTCTGGAGTTCAGGACCAGCCTGACCAACATGGAGAAACCCTGTCTCTACTAAAAATTCAAAATTAGCCAGGCATGGTGGCACATGCCTGTAATCCCAGCTACTTGGGAGGCTGAAGCAGGAGAATCACTTGAACCCGGGAGGCGGAAGTTGTGGTGAGCTGAGATCGCACCATTGCACTCCAGCCTGGGCAACAGAGTGAGACTCCGTCTCTCTCTCTATATATATATATAAAAAATAATATGTAATATATATATTATTTTTTAAAAGGGGGATAATCTAAATAGACATTTCTCCAAAGATGAGATACAAAAGGCCAACAATCCTGTAAAAAGATGCTCAAAATCATCAGCCATGGGAGAAATGAAAATCCAATCCACAATGAGGTCACCTCACACCTGGGTGGCTGCAGTCAACACGCTGGGGAGGGCGTGGAAAAGTGGCACCCACTGCACAAGGCCAGAGACACAGTTGGGGAGTCTAGGCCTGCAGACCAGGAAGGGTTTCTATGAACTGTCTGCCAATATTCCTGGGGTTGGTGGCCCCCTCCCCTTGTGCCCTCTTCCTCCCCAG
Source organism: Theropithecus gelada (assembly GCF_003255815.1). Taxonomy (NCBI): domain Eukaryota; kingdom Metazoa; phylum Chordata; class Mammalia; order Primates; family Cercopithecidae; genus Theropithecus; species Theropithecus gelada. The sequence goes on from NC_037676.1 coordinate 145,553,594, forward strand.
GCCACTCAGGGGCTGCCCAAGGGAGCGGAGGCGGGGCTTCACCACTCTTCCTCACAGCAAGTAGGAGGACCCCTGTTTTGCATGAGAGAAACTAGGCTTAGAAAATTTAAAGAATTTTCCCAGAATCGAACAGGTGCTAAATGCAGGAGCCGGATACCCACAAAGACCTTTCCCACCTGGAAGCCCAAGCCGGAGCTCCAAGGCTATGCAGGGACTGCCCAGGTGGGAGGCAGCGCCGCCCAGCAGACACAGCTGCAAGCAGCAGCGGGGTTTACCCCATCCTGAAGCCACACTGCAAAAGAAAGTGACTTTGACCTTAATGATATACTTAATTCCAACTATTTCACCCAAAATACTGTCAACATAATATGCTAATGAGAGAGTACGCATCGCTCTTCTCATAGCAGGTGTGTGTGTCACATCCCCAGCACGTCTCCACTGGGAGAGCTGCCCGGCTCGTGGCTGCATACAGGACAGAGCAGGGGTGACGGCTACAACGCAGTGTGGCCCACTTGTGGCTGTGTGACCTTGGGCCGGTTACTTAACCTTTTTTTTTTTTTTTTTTTTTGAATAGCAAATAGTTTATTAGTATATGGTTTCAACGGGAGTAATAAATTCACATATAAAGGAGACAATAATCAAGTCAAAAGAATAAATGCTTACTAATCATCAGAAAATCTGTGGCCATTAGGGCTGGCACGTAAAAATCCAAAATCACTCAGAGGCCAAATCTTAAAGAAGATTCGTCCTCTTATTAGTCCATATGGAATAGGTCCATAGTATCTAGAATCTGTGGAATTCTGTAGATTATCACCTTCTAACCAAACATGACCCATTGGCACCATAGGTCTGTTCTATAATTCATTCAATTTTTAGGGAAGTCGCAGGCTTCCAGGGAAAAAAAAAATTAAAGCATGTCAGAGGAGGAGGGAAGGTTCACCTTCCCCACCCAGCAACGACTGCTCTCTATGGGCCTAACAGATGCTTTTAACTGAGCTTTGGGAAACGGCTTCTTGATCTCAGCCTTTGTGGCCTCTGTCAAGAGCAGAAACCAAGGGCAGTGAACAAAGGGGTCAGGGGTGAGCTTGGGGCTGCTCCCAACTCCGGAGCAGGTGCAGGCCACACCAGACCATGCTGCCAGCGTCCACCCTGGCCCAGGCACAAAACACCAGAAAGGGAAGGTCACAGAGCCACTACGGAAGGTCCCGACCCCACTGCCCCATCCACTGCTAACTTCTTTTTCTTTCTTCTTCTTCCTCCTCCTCCTCCTTCTTCTATTACTATTATTATTATTATTAGTATCATCATTAGAGACAGAGTCTCGCTCTGTGACCCAGGCTGGAGTGCAGTGACGTGATCTCGGCTCACCACAACCTCTGCCTCCCAGGTTTAAGCGATTCTCCCGCCTCAGTCTCCCGACCACCACACCCGGCTAATTTTTTTTTTTTTTTTTTTTTTTTTTTTTTTTTTTTTTTTTTTGAGACGGAGTCTCGCTCTGTCACCCAGGCTGGAGTGCAGTGGCCGGATCTCAGCTCACTGCAAGCTCCGCCTCCCGGGTTTACGCCATTCTCCGGCCTCAGCCTCCCGAGTAGCTGGGACTACAGGCGCCCGCCACCTCGCCCGGCTAGTTTTTTGTATTTCTTAATAGAGACGGGGTTTCACCGTGTTAGCCAGGATGGTCTCGATCTCCTGACCTCGTGATCCGCCCGTCTCGGCCTCCCAAAGTGCTGGGATTACAGGCTTGAGCCACCGCGCCCGGCCTTAATTTTGTATTTTTAGTAGAGACAGGGTTTCACCATTTTGGACAGGCTGGTCTCAAACTCCTGACCTGGTGATCCACCCACCTCCGCCTCCCAAAGTGCTAGGATTACAGGCGTGAGCCACCGCACCCAGCCTGCTAACTTATGTCACAATAAAATCTTAGAAGAAAATCAGACACTAAGTTCATGCGTTGTTTTCTCGTATCTGCAAGAATCAGCATCGCCAGGCGTGAGTGCCTGTGAAGCTGCTCATCAGAATCACATTCATTGTTTATTTACTACTGAAGATGCCTACTTGGCCTTTTTTCTTGGGTGGCTTTTCATGGTTATTAGTCTTCACTGGCTTGGTGACCTGTGCAAATCTAGAAAACAAATTTATACATAAATATGCAACTCTGCAGCTCATTCAGGGTTGCCATTTTAACAACAGAGAGTCAAAACAGCCTCATGGAAGCCTCCCATGCTTTTAATGACCCTTTTCTCATTTTTAAAAAGTACACCTGGCAAAGCTGCTGGTAACCTACATGCTGGGGCATCAAGGAGCCTCTGGGCACAGCACCAGCTGGTGGTAGAAGTCCCCACCCCAGGCCAGAAGCTGCGAGCACATCTCAGGCACTTCCCGACCCGGGGAAGAGTGGGCGGGCAGTAAAAGGCAGCTCCTGGGTCCCCTCCAGGCCCATCTCTGTCCCCACCAACACCACAGCAATTCAGAAATCATCAATTTGGAAAAACAGTCCTTCAAAAGGGACTTTTGAAGAAGAAGTGTGAAAAACTATCTTCAGAAACAAAACTCACACTGAACAGAGAGAGGAAAAGACACTTTGCTTAAGTGGGAGTGGCACGGGGCCCACCTCGGGCTGCACGCTGGGTCAGGGGTGCTGTCCCCAGGAACCCCAAGGAGGTTATGGGGGCGCCAGGCACCCCGGTCTGAACCTGCCCACTCATCGGCTGACTGCCCACCTCGCCCGCACCTCACACTACAGCTGCTCTCACTCCAACATCTGACCATCACAACACACACCCACATCAGTGCAGATTGGAGACACAGTGAAATGCGCGTCTTGCAAGGAAAAACTTGTGAGATTTCTGAAAATCACGTTAGAGCCCTACTGAGGCAGAGGCCTGGGCCAGTAGAGAACGGTGAGAGGAGGCCGTCATAACACAGCTGGAAAGCAGGATTAATAGATGGATTCCATGTGGAATCCAGGCCCTCAAGGATGGGGACCTCAAAGATGACACCAAGGTCTGTGCCTGAGAAGACAGAAGGAGCCACTTCACTGAAACGAGAGGACTAGGGAGGGAAGGGCGGCAGACACCCATGCTCCTCTCGGGATGCTCTGACTGCAGAGGCAGGAGAGGGGAGGGGGAGGGGATGGGGGAGGGGAGGGGAGAGGGGGAG